>NW_021849398.1:4256926-4265161 GCF_003651465.1 Formica exsecta
AAAAAAAAAATGAAAGTTATCAAGTGACGCAAGCGACAGAATTGCCACAATTATGGTCACGTGATAAGTTTGTATAGCGACATTTATGTCGCACGATCACACAAGTTTATCGCATTAGTATGATGCATATGCGATGCGATGATTTCGCAGAATTATAATCATTTCCTTGAAAAAATGAGTTTTACAGCGAGCTGTAAATTTTTTATACATGGAAACACCGAAATTGCAATCTTAACAATTTTGAATTAAGATTAATATAAATAAAAATGAGATGAACCGAATTTGAATCGACATGCAAAGTAGATCGCGTATAAATCGCGTACGGATGAATATCATGGAGACACGCACGAAACAGGTGTTGCCGGTGTAATCGCTGGCATGTGATTTTATATGTCTACCTACTTACCTGCCGGCGGTCGTGCGTAATTGCAACGCAATTTATCGTAGCTGCCATGGTGCACGCGCTCGCTGCATAAGAACCCGGAATTTAAACTCGACACTTTCTCGTTTTGGAGTACTGTTCGCGTTTGTGATCTGATTGGAAAAAAGATATTTGCATAGTGTCGAAATAATCAATTGAAGAAAATTTCGACTAAGAATATGTTACGATTGTAAAGAATAAATAATAATGCTAGGAGGAAAAGTGTAATATATATACTTTATTGAGATATCATGAAAAAAAGCAAGAAAATTTATTTAAAAAATCTTTTAGGCTGCAATTTTACGAATGAAAAGCATAATTCTCAAAATAAGCCCTTTGCAGTTTATCTCGTATGAAAAGCTGAAGAATCAGCATTTTTTATTTATGACGATCGCACGACCTTTCTATCAAACAGACATATCTTGAATTGTACTTGATATATCAACATCGGCGGACAGGTGCTGCGAAACTGTAAGTAGGAAGTAAAGAGAAGGAAACGGAATCGGAGGGAACGGCGCAGCGTGTTGAGTGTTGAGGACACGGAGCTTGAAGCGGGAGGAGGCAGAGGGTGGTGAACGAGAGAGGGTCACTGACACGTCGTCGAGTCGAGTCGTTTTATCGGTCGAACGAGCAGCCTATACGGTTAAGCTACATCCATACGGTTCGCTCTCCTTTTATATCACCGAGATTCGATCATTGTAGCGACAATCACGATGTTTTGAAGACGGATAGGGGGAAGAGGAATCTGAAGCAGAAATCCAGGAAAGCGTGGATGTAACATACGAGGAAATAGAGTTTCCTGCAGAGTAAAGTTAAGAAATGAAGGAGGGAAGATTAAGCATGCCATATTTTTGCCAAGGTTAACCAGTAAGTGCCTTTCTGTCTCTCGTTCGATACATCGAAATGACAATAACAACATGGGATATAGCTATCAGATTCGATATTTCGTATTTTCGCTTTGGCTTCACTTTTGCTTGCTTAAGTCTTATTTTATATTCCGCTCAATTGTTTTCTATGCGAACAAAGAAAAGGTTAAAGGTGATGTGAATGAATGGTGACCAGATGATTTTAACGGATGCTATTTTTTTCCGCCAACAATCTTTTAATTTTTCCTATATTTTGATAATTACATATTTTTAAATAAGTATTTGAATATATAATTAATTTATAAAAAAAAAACTATTATTAATATATCTACAGTTTTTTAATTTCTAATATTAAAAAGTTTATAAGAAATTGACGAGGAATTTCCGTAAAAACACGTTCCCAAAACTTATCAGATTACTTAAGAAATTTCATAAGTCTTGCACACATTTCATGTGTTACGAAATAAAATGAATTGATAAAATCGACCTCGATTTCTCCCATCTTTATTATTATTCATTTGCGAGAGATCTTTAAGATATATCGCGCGTCACGAGGAAGAAAATATTTAACGATATTTGACGACACAACTGGCATCCCTTCGATTCGCGCTCATCATGGTTTTTATTTAATTTTATTTACTCAAGTTTTATTTACTCATCTTTTTGAAAACGGCTCATTATCTCGTGCAGCTGAGCAATTGGCGCGCAAAATTCTAAATATTAATCTTTGATAATTCGATAATTATCGGTTATATTCGTGCCAGTCGCGGACATACATAATACATACCTTATACATAAGTACCGTGCAACACATATACGAAATAAAATAAAGATACAAGAAATAGACTAATACATATGATAAATTGCAAAAAGTGCATTACATCAATACAAGCATTCGTTGTAATAAATATTTTTATTTTATAAAAATTTATTTATTTTATCTTGATTTTATTTCCGATCATAATTTGTTAACCGACTTAATTATTTGTCAGATTTTTTGAAAGACACGGAAAAAGTACGAAACTTTAAAATCGTATAATTCCTTATTGTATTAGTAGCATATTAAGTAGCAAATTGTGTATATAGTATTATATATATTTTGTACGCCAGCGGTCGTCGCGATAGTATTTAATTAAGTCGCGCCGGGTCAGGCAATCATGCGATTCAATTCCACGGAGCGTCGTAATCGCGATTTTTCCGAGGTTTATGCGCTCTGTCGAGATTTTTGCGACTCGCGAGCCCGGGTTATCGCAGAAATGACGCCACGTCATTACAAAAATTGTTTTCCTATCAAACGCTATTATTTCATCTCCGCGTATCTATCGTCACGATTATTGTGAATCTTCGTACCGAGTCTTCCAGAATCTCTAAATTGTTTAATTAGAAATCAGAGATTATTTACGCGATTGAAATTATATTACGAATGGAGAACTATGGCGAACAAAAACGGGGCATGAAAACGACATAATCCTAACCGAACATTTTAAAGATGCGAAAGAAGCATCGCACCATGCAAATCGATAAATTTCAAAAGCATTCGCTGAATTAAAACGACAGCTCGTCGTTGAAGACACAATACATTTTCTTGCCGATAAAAGTTTATTTGCGGACTTACTTATGTGCATTGGAAGCGAAATTATGTGCACACGTGCAGGTGGAACATTGCTGCGTTATCGAATATTTCGTAACTTGTCCATATGATAATGAAGTATAATTAGATGCAATGAAAAAAGTGATTCGAATGAGTTGGAAGATTTATATCTATGTAGATATATATGCGATAAATTTTTCAGATTATCTTATGACATTCTGTAAGAAAATGTAAGGGCAAAGAAAAATCTAATAATTTAAATTGAATTTACGTGACATTTTTAATATACGATATTTTTTACTTACATTCTTCTTATAAAATACATAAAAAGATAATTTTTTTGTATGTAAGACATATCGCCATAGACGGGTCTATTCGCTAGCATTATAAAATTCTATAAGTATGTCCGAGTTATCGATAACGAAGATTAGCGAGTAATCTTGGTCAATTATATAGAAAGTCCAAAATATGGATCAATATAAGCTCGATAACTCGATTCGATAATGATAATTTTTCGACATATCAAGATGAAAGATCCATGGAAAGAGATAAACGAATAGATTACACGAATGCGCCTTTGTTTGTAAAAGCAAGTAAATGAAAGGATTAAAAAATATTCGAGCGGAAGGAAGGTGAAATTTGTCGAAGAAGCTACCGTTCGATATCTCTTTTGTTAGCACAGTTGCGTTCGACGTCATGAAACGTGTTGGAAAATCGAGGCCGCTAAGGAATCTTGCAAACATGATAAATCGGTCAATAAGCACCGGCTGCGCACCTGTAACGGTTGCTTTTGCTCTTGTAACCTTCGAAATTTCCGAAATCATCGAGCGCCGAAATCGAACGTCACACATCATTGAACATCGACACGCAATTACGTATACTCGTCCTTAAAAGGCGAAATGAAAAAATAATCTTTGTACGATTTATCATCGTGATATTTTTTGAGAAAACATCGTCAAAGTTCTAAAGAGATGCGATTTTACACCGTAGATTTATAAATATATAGAGATTATTTATTATCATACCGTGTCAGCTGTTGGATTTCTGAAGAGTCGCATCGATCGATTTCTTTTCTCATTGTTAGCAAAAATTCCAAGGTATCTTATCACGAATATTGTCAATATTACAAATTAAATATTCTTTTAGAATTAGGTCATATATGCAATTAATGCTTCTAAACATTGTTGAAGAATTTGCATTTTTTAGACGCGGTTTGTTTTGATCATGGCTCTCCAACATCCATCATTATCTTTATTTAATAAACGATAATCTCGCCGATTTTTCCACGAAGAAGCGGCCAATCTTGATAATGTCGCAATTCACGAAGATAATCTCGCATTCTCCGTGTCAGGACGGCACGTTTGCAGCGTCATTGAAGCGGCGATAAAAACCTTGACCAGATCGGCCACGATCTTTCGATCGCAAAGATTCGCTTCCGCCTCGAGAATAGCGTACGCGCGCACCGCGATTAAGTCATCTTCTGTTTTACGCGAAACGCACGCGCTCGAGATAAGCGTATGTCGATAATACACGTTTCTCGATATTTGCCGTGCGTCAAATGCATAAATCCTTGGAAATGCATCATTAAGGATTCGATGGAGTTTATCAAGAAATACGAATTGTTGAATGCATTTGACATGTTGACGAAAAATAAAACGTGACAATATATCTAGAGTATTCCTTATTGGAGATACTCGAGAAATATAATTTAGAGTTTTTTTCAGGAAATTGTAATTGTTTTTCTTCTTGAATCATGTAATGATTATTTTTTCGCGTATCATTTGAATAAGTAAAATTTGTTCGACAAAGTTTTCAAATAAATTACAAACAAATAAATTATAAACATTTTAAATATTTTACTCTCACGCTTATTGCGAACAGAATTTCTCGTCGCTACCGTGAAGACACGACGCGGATGTTCTCGTATACTTCTTGAAGAGCGACAGGGAAGTGTGTTATTTGGATTTCTGATTAGATAAAGAACGCGGCGTATCTGATTATTATCGTCGTCATTTCACGCATGACCTTAACCGTATCCGGGTGTGGAATAAAAGAGAAGAAGAGTTGGCGCCATCACGACATTCATTAGTTCAAAAGTTCTGAAGGTGGGATTGTTCGATCGAACTTGGAATTGAAAAGTCATCTAACAAACGTCTTCCCCGCCACGTGACCTTGAGCTGGTCGGCGAACCCGAGTATTCTCGATCGTCGCAAGCTTCGCGCTTGCGTCACGTCGTCGCAAAGTCATCAGGAAGTTATTGAAGTAAGCATCTACCGAGAATAAATTCTTAGACGTTGAATCTTCTATGTACCTGAAATTTATTTGGCATTTGCCTTCTTCGCACTTATTGTAATCAGTTTATTCTTGTTGTTTTTCGTAATTTTTTGGACTCTTATCATTGAATCAGTGACGTAACACAGAATGCGTTATCTAATTTTTTTTTTTTCAATTTTCGATAATGTCAATGGTTTACGAATCAACTTCACAAATAACACGTAATTTTATAGTACAACGTATGTCGTATTTAAATCTTTCAAGAACCAGTTATATAACCGGCGCTAAAAAATCAAAGTCTTTTAATCGGATAATTTCTGAGGATTTATTTCTACACAAGTTGGAAAGTAATAAAAAATAATATAAAGCTACTGATTTACTAAAATATTCGTCAAACAAACGAGAAATATTAACGTTTTAACAACTCTGTTGTAATCATCTTCAACTTGTATACAGAAGAACAAATCTGCGGAAATTATCTAATGAATTTAATAAAAATATCTCGATCATCTCGATTGTACAGACCCCTTTGTCCTGAAAGAGTTAACGTTCATATAGACCGATATATCCGCACAAAGAGCGTAGACATATTGGCGAAGTGTCTCATTGTATCAAATGCGAGGAGAGAGCCGATAAGAGAGCGAAGTAGAAAGGACGGCGAGGAGCAAAGAGAGATAGTACGTGTGCATAGCCTACTGCTACCGGTAGAGGCTGGTTGCATGTTTGTTTCGTTGCACTTCTCGACTTTCTCCGACTGATCTCGGTATCGCTCCGGAGTCCAACCCGAGGTCCGCGATGTTTACGCCTGCGGCACGCACAATACATGATTACGTGGTCGGCGCGTAACTCGTCTGATGCGATGATACGCGAAGATCGCATCTTTTTCCTTTCTTATCGCGCACAAGCATTAAAAGAGATCTATTTTCGTATTATGGATCGTGCTTAATCTCGCGACGAAACGTTTCGAGATGAGATCGCGATTATATGAAAGTTGCACTCAATCCATAGGAGTCGAAAACCCAAAAAGAGACAGAATAATGTATTTCTCGCCAGAGTCGCGCTATAAAACTTGAATATCGTAAATATCCATGTGCGGTAACACTCTTTATGGTTGACATAAAATATCTATTGCGATATACTTGTATCATAAATTGCGAAAGAAAAAGATCTTCGAATCAACGCATCTTTGACATTTAAATCGGCACGGGCAACGATCACAGCTCGCCGTTCCTTATACACTCGATAAAGTTTGAAAGACACCCGTGCGATAAGATTATTCGATTATCTGTACGATGATATAAAGAGAAGGAATAGATAGTGAACGATTTTTTTTTCCACGAGTCGCGCATCAAAAGACGGATCAATGGCGTCATCTGCGTTGAAACATCGGTAAAACGTGTCATGCGAATGCGTTTCCTTATTGCGGTTCATCTTCGTGCAATCACGTCTGCGAGGATACGTTGATATTCGAATGATCGCGAAAACAGTGAAAGTTCTTACGATAAAACTATGAGTTTTCTGCGAACTCTTCGGAGAAACGAAAATTTTCGACGTTTTTTTTTTTATTCGTTTTTTCCAACGAATTCATTCATTACGTGCATTGATATGAAGTATCCGTAGCTTCTATATTTTATTTTTATATACCTGGACTGATAACAGCGATGGATGAAGCCAGGGCAGCCATTTACAATTTGACAGAATTATATATAGGTTGGGTTAATACACACTTACATCCTTACACTTACTTACACACTATACAGTTTCAATCTGTCCAATTGCAACTGGCTGTCTTTGTTTCACATGTCACCATATGAGCCGTGTTAGCAGTCTAGGTATTATATATATATATATATAGAAGTCTGTGGAAGTATCACATTTAATATCAACATTACATTCTCTATTTTTTGTCAGTTAAAATATGGATCAAAATTTCGATATAAACGCCATTCAATCAAATGCCAATTTTGTACTCGATTGATGTTATATGACATGTACAAATTTATTTTATGAAAGTTTGCACAAATATATTCCTAATGAAAACAGAACGATGCCGGAAGCCATGTTATCAACAATTCACTGTTATCTGCAAAGTAATATCTAGCGCGCGAATGACAAATCGATTGCGATAGCAAACAATAGAGATGTGGACATTTAAAAGTTTTATATTACAACACGTAACATCTAACAGACATATCCCTAGTATATATGCATTGCCAAAGTTTTAGAATGTAATATAAAGAAAATTGACGGAATAGTAGGCCTTAAACGAATCATATGCGTAATGAAGCAATAACGAGAGATTTAAAATGAGGTAAGAATACCGGAAATGGAGAGACAATAAAAAACTTGAAACGAATATATATACATTTTTCTTCAATCCAGAGTTAAACACGTTAAACACGTATTGAAAAAGAAAAAATAAAGGTAGAGCAGAAGAACGCTAATAGATATCGAATATGCGAGATGAAAAAGTGTAAAAAAAAAAGAAAGAGGAAATTGTTTCGAGGCTTATCGCTATTACAACGTCCGCCGTATATTATAATTACCGCATTGGTTTGCGCACGTCTAGAGTGTATACATTCGAGTGTATACATTTAATGACTCGCACACGTTAGTATGTAGTACACCTTGACATCGGCTCGACAAAGACGGTGACCGATAAAGTGTCCATGTGCGCGCACGAGCGAGAGAGAGAGAGAGAGAGAGAGAATGATTCGGGGACGAAAGAGAAAGAGACAGGAAGTGAAGGAACCCGGAAGGGTACGTTGAGAAGAGGAAGAAACGCCACGGATGTTTGATAGAGAGAGAAAGAGGATATAAGGTTCTCCTTCGCGCGTTCCTGAGCATTATATATGATAAATCTTAAATCTCCTGGTTCGCGCGAACGCACTCCAAGGATCTTCCTGTTTCCTCCTCCAACCAAACGCGAACCGATTCCACGCGTACGCATATCTTCTTATACATACCACTTCCTGGTTGTATTTTCAAATGTCGCACCCACCCATTCACATATACATACAAGGTTGCGACAAACATATGCATATATATGTTCGCGTGAATGCGCATCGCCTTAGGCATACATA
>NW_021849398.1:4265663-4310068 GCF_003651465.1 Formica exsecta
TATATATATATATATATCTTGATACCTGTTATTTTTATTCATATATTGAAAATAGAGAATAAGTGCTGCTATGTTGCCATGCAATATTTTTTTCGAATTCCATCTATATGTGACATACACCCACGTAATTGCTAATAAAATACGATAATAAAATGAAAACAATTGAAAAGAAAAAAAAAAAGAAAATGAGATTTTTAGTATACAAACATACATTCTTTTTATATTGATATATTTTAAATATTGATACAATATTAAATCGCATCGATAGCTACTCTAATTTCTTGTATGATTCATTTGTCACACTATTAAGTGACAATCGCGTCGATATATTGTATTCATAGAATTATTGTTCGCTATCTAAATCCTTTCTATTCTTCAATAACCATCGCTCGCAATTAGACTCGTTTTCCGAATAAACGTTTAATCCGAGCAGTTTTTGCCGGCGATTATTAAATCGCGTCAAGAGCGTGACACATATACATCGGCGTCGTTCGCGCTAAATTATCGATATATATATACTAATATATACGCGACCGGTGATTCTGACGAACGATTAACGCGTAATCGGCGAGAGCGATCGCTATCGCGCTGTATCGTATTATTAATGCACATCAATCGTCATTTCGCGCATGATCGTTTCGCGCGATACACAAGGCGAGTCGAAGCTCGCCTCGAATTACCTTCACTATATTCACCTTCTTTTTCTCCCGCGTTACGACGTTGCGAAACGTCGTTAAATTCGTTGTTATTGCGCGTCCATTTGTGTGCCTGCGGATATGTTTTGCCGCGCGGATGCGCGTATTTACCTACTTCCTCCTCGACCCGTCGAGGAGCCCGCGACGATGATGGTCGGCCGAGGTGATTACACTTTCCAGGCCGTGACTTCTTGCGAGCTCGATCGACTCATCATTGGCGCTCGGCGTTGTTGAAACAGTTCCATCACGCTCATCGCAGCATTTATTCGTCTTCGAAATTTCTGCGCTTGTTCTATTAATGGTTTGTGTAGATATTTTTTTTTTCCATTTTTGTATTGCTTAGAAAAAGTACTTATGAAGAATTAATGACTTTAGTGCGCAGTTATAAATATAAGTTAGATATCGATGATTCTATATCGATAAGAGGCACCCTCGATAAATAACTTGTAAACAGATATAAAGAGAACAAGTATATTTATTAAGTTAATTTATTAATACTCGATTGTACCATAAATACGTGTGCATTGTTTGCTGCATTTGTACAGACAGACGCGTTAAATTATACATTCAAATTTTCTTTTACGTATGGTTTTTTCCAGCGTATCACGCTTATTGGGCGCACAAACAAAGATTTCGGAGCGCATGCATCGAAAGAGTCGCAGTCATCGTCGTCATCAGATCATTCGTTTTGAATCGCGCAACAATTGTGGCAAAATGGGAGATATCGCGAGACGAATATATATGTGCGTGCGTGTGCGTATTGATCTTAACAAATTGCACATGTCGTTTTCTCGTGCGCGGGTTACGCAACCGGTTTAATGTGTGTGCTTGCCAGCGGGCCGATATGGATAAGGCATAACGAACCTATGACATTAAGGAGACTACGACGATCGACGAAGAGACGACGACGATGCAAAAGGAGACACGACTGGATGGACAAAGTTTAATCACGCAGATGCAATTTTTTTTATGTTCGACATTGACCGTGTTCTTCGATAAAATCATCTTAACGTTGTCAGTTAATTGCGTGTTATAGGCAGATTGTGGCGTTTCGGGATGCTGCGTTAATGTTCTTATGCATTTTAGTGGTCAGCTCGATTTAAATTCAATCGCGTCATGCCGCGAGAATGCAGGAAAAAGCCGCTAATTTAAAGACATGAGAAATAAGTCCTAAAGGTGTGTGTGTGTGTGTGTGTGTGTGTGTGTGTATATATTTGTCTAGTGTGCAGTGTGTCATTTAAATAGCATTATTTACAATGTCGTGAAATGTTCAATTATATATATATTTGTCTAGTGTGCAGTGTGTCATTTAAATAGCATTATTTACAATGTCGTGAAATGTTCAATTTACATACACACTTCTCGGAAACGTTCGAACTCTACATTCTAGTTATCTCTCGTAGTTGTATGTATAATTTTCAGATTGAGAAATATATTATCACGCCATAATAATGAAATTATTAAATGCTAACATTGTTAGTTTTAATACTTCTATCTTTATATATCTCGAGATGAGACATTAATACAGCTGATAGGACGCAAAATGTTTTTCTCGTATAATGTCACGCTTTAGGGCACTTATGTTCGCACATGTGAATATTCCGACTTTTGTTTCCTCATTTACCACGTAGGCAATTTGCGCCTTCCGCAACGTCAAGTAAATTAAGGCTTACTTTTAGTAATGTTTACGAGCCGACACGGACCCATTTGAAATACGTGGCGAGAGAGAGAGAGAGAGAGAGAGAGAGAGTGTGACAGTTACTATCGAATTACAACGCTATCTCTATACATGAATGATTATCGCGCTCGTTTCTACGCGACGAGTTCCGAGCTATTCAACACGCGATGCTTGGCGACGAAATGTAAACACATTTGCGACGATGATCTGCCGAGAGCTTTTTCGTGTGGGGAAATCCGGCCGTAAAGGCGCAAGATCGATCGTAAACAAGATGGTATAATCAAGGTCATTGCATTCTTTACATCATGAAGTTTATTAGATCGAAAAAATAAATAAATAAAAAATAGAAATAACAGAATGGAGGACAAGAAGAGAGAAAGAAAAAAAGAGAAACTTGCACAGAAGAGATATAAAAAGAAAAAGTTAGAAAAGATGAAGAGAAAAAGATAAAATATGAAGTTCGTCATTTGCTTCACGAATTGATTTCATTAATTAAGATAAAGAAGAAGGAACTAAAAAGGGTGAATAAAGGAGCTAATAAAGAAGAGGAACTCTAAGTTTTTAAAAGATTTTCTTACACGTTTTTCTACCTACATAATGATGTGGTATAAAAATAGACAACGCGGAAATCTCGGAATGTCACCTCGTCGCGATCGAACGCGTTTCCGTCCTTCAATCGCGCACCGGAAATCGCGAATGGAGTTGCGGTTGTAATACTTTGCTGTTGCTTCCATCGTCATTCGCGGAGCAATCTATTTCTTTCTCATCGTCGAAAAAAAAAAAAAAAAACGTCGCGAGAAACATGCGAAACGGATCACAGAATTCTGTTTTCTTATTAAGAAGAAAATTGTAATTTACATCCAAATGAGAGAGAGAGAAAAAGAGGAACGTCTTGTACAATTATCGCTTTTTTTATTTCTTGAAAACGCATTACGATACATTAAAATGATCTCGAGCGGGATCGCAGTCGTCAAAAGTTCGAAATTGTATCTTTGGCATCTCCTAAATCTTCGATTTTCTAAATCGATCACATCGTAGATTTACATATTTATGGACCATTTTTTTATAAATTCTTTTTCCGATATTAAACAACTTAACAATCAAGTTTCTCTCTTTCTCTCTCTCTCTCTCTCTCTGAAGTCAATCTTGAAGTTAATTATTTATAAAAGATGATCGAGACATTCCTCTTTTAGATGTTTTCATAAGAATTTCGGGATAATAGTCGCTGAAAAGCACACAGAAGCAATATTATGAAGTAGGCGCGGTGTAAATTTAGTTATGCAGACGATCCTCGAATTCATTCTTCGATGCCGCGCTTCAAGTAGCTGTTTTAATTAATCGAGCGTCAAAAATCACCGGCTGAAAGAAGCACCTGAGTATAAGGCCATTCGCGGTATTTAAAGAGGGGAAAAGAGGGGGAGGAAAGACCGAAGAGACGACCAGGATTTCCTGGTGCGAGACAACGGCACATCGACCTTCGCATGCCGAGGTTTCTGCCTTCTTCCCTCAGGGTACTTCTCTCTCTCTCTCTCTCTTTCTTTCTCTCTCTTCTCGAATGAGTGCCGCCGAGAGCTTCTTGCGATTATTTTTTAGCGTTATAAAGGAGATTCTTGCTGGAAATATGCCGGAATCCCGAATTAAAAAGAACCAAATAGCGATTCGGGTCTATTCCTGAAAAGATTTGAAACAATTTTTTTTTTTCGGTGAAGATTTAATTATAATCGCCTTTTTATTTTTATATTTATGATATTAGAGCTGATGTAGTAAACAAAATGATATAGATAAAAATTAAGAAAGATTGATTAAAATGAAGGTATATTTTACATGTGTCTCGCGTTTTTTTCTAAGGCACGGAAAATGAGATCGAAATTAAAATAGTCAAATAGCGATGACACTAAATATGTAGATCGATCTAATAATGTCATACTTCAGTGGTGGTTAGTATGTAGTTTTATGTAGAGCCTCGATAAACGCGCGCGCGGACGTGATGACGTCAAAATATTTTATTTCCTCTTATTGAGAGATACATTAAATCAAATCATAATTTATTTATTTTTTTTTTCGTATTATCGTGAGTTAATGTGCAAGAAATAATTATACTATATCACGACATTAACCGCAATCGCTCCAGCTCGTTAATAATTGATATTTATTGGTGAAACAAGGATTATCAATATGTACATGATTATCATATAAATTGTGTCATTAGCGAGGTGAGGAAACTGCGCTACTTTATAGCAAATTAAGCTCTTTTTATTCATACTCGAACGTAACGATTCGTTTTTGCAGTCTCTTCCGCGTATAGCTAACTTTATTCTATACCGCAAGGTGTGTAGCTCTTATTCTACCTACTAACCGATATAAACTTTACATGCAGGACGACTCAGTTTGAATTTTAACGATAAATCCCTCGCAGTAGGAATATTCTTGACTAAGATTTCGAGTACCCCCCGTAATTCTAAGGTGTTATAAGCGAATTAAACTTTCGGAAGCAATTAGCCGAACAGATTTCGAGATGAGCAGCGCAACTCTTTGGACCGGAGAGTTTCGCGTCGTCAAGTAAAGTTTCGCTTAGCCTGTCGGATCTTCGCCAGCCGACGTCGGGAACGGAAATAGCTTCGTCGACGTCGATGGAAATACGTTATGTAAATCCGCGTTTCCTGCCGGCTTTCATTCTTATGTCCTCACATTCTATGCTAATAGTCGACGATAGTCTGCGAACCGGTCGGGAAAGACGACGAGGGACGACGACACCTCGTCGCCGTCGCGACTCTTCTCACTTCTCTTCGCGAGTCTGCACGACCTCGCTCGCGTCCATGTCCGCGTTGTAAGAAGCCGGCGTGTAATCTGGCGCTATTATCTCCCGTCATTGTACATCGAGGGAAAGCGAGCGATCGTTATGTCGCCGGCTCGTTAGACGAGGTACAGAGCGCTATATATGTTAGAGATCAATTTTCGACGATATACGTGTACGGAAGATTACACTTTGCGTCAATGTCATGTCTCCTCGCGATTAAATATAGAGAGATCACTTTCTTGCGTGCCTTTAGCGCCAAAATAATTCTGTATTTTCCCTATTTTACGTATTTATTACGTATATATATATATATATATATACGTAATAAATACGTAAGCGAATCAAACCATGACGTTGCAGCATTTAGAATTTAATTAAGTCATGATTATAACTTTTACGAGAAACGGGTGATGTACAGATGATATTGAAATAGCTCAGCTAATTAGATAAAAATGCGTTTATATTATATAACCGGTTTTTTTTTAAATTTATTACGAGGTTTACTTAAATTACTCAATTTTCCTAAGTCGAATCTATTAATTAATAAATCCGATCATTTCTTCTGTTGCAGAAGCCGCCGGTAGTGAGGGCGTGTTATGAAATTATTGTCATCAATTCAGCTATCGCCGGTAGCTTCCGCCGCAGGCGGAATGACCGGAATGGATTCCCGGCTGCCACCGGGTAGATCGTTGCCTTTCAATCCGGATCTATTCTGGCGGGCTCATTGTCAGTATGGGTTCTCGCTAAATTTTCCGCCTACGACGCACCCGCCGCCCAGTCCCTTCCTAGATTTCAAGACTCATTTACCAACGAGTCTAGGTAAGTGTCGTCAAAATGAATAACGTTCTCTTTGCAAGCTTATAAAATTAATGTTTTATTTTGTGACGAGATTTTCAATCACAGATAGAATTTTTGTGTGACATTATTTTGATTTTTTTGAGATCAATTTACATAATTTATATATTAACATCGATACGCACGTGACTTTTCGTTAAAGGAATGAGCGAATTGATTATAAAAATATATATACGATGTTACATTGCGGTTACAAGGCGACTTATAGCATCTTCTCTCCTTTCAGTGTCCGATCCTAGACTGTGGTCGCGGGAAGACGTAGCGGCGTTTCTGCGATGGGCCGAGCAGGAATTCGACCTGCCGCCATTCGACATGGATGTGTTCCAGATGAATGGCAAGGCGCTGTGCCTGTTGACGAAGGCCGATATGGGCGAGAGGTGTCCAAGCGCCGGTGACGTGCTGCACAACGTGCTTAGCATGCTGGTGCGCGACTACAGCCAGTTGCAGAGGTGTCTGCCAAGCAGCCCGGTGACACCGACCAGGCCGTCCGCGTATCCGCTGAGTCCGCTTTCGCACCCGCCCACACCCACATGGACGGAGACGACGCCATACGCTCAGAATATTGCCTCTCTGATGTCAGCTAACTCGGTGACGTTGTCGCCGGCGCCGTCCGTGGACAGTCAATCGGGCTCGCCCAGCCACGCGACCGACGCGAATCAGACGCAGATCTACAAGAGCGACTCGGACGAGGACAACAATCACCAGGTATCAAGCGGTAACAGTAGCCCACCGCCCACGCCGACCGCCTTAACGGCGCAGAGGCTTAGCGAAGTGAGTGTCAAAGATCAGCCGAGTCCGACGTTACCGTCGCAATTAATGCCTTTGACACCCGGCGCTTTTCGATCGACTACCGCCAATGCGGCCAGAGAGTTCTTCCCCAGTGACTCGTCGGAACCCAACACCAGTTAGTATTCGTGATTTTTCAGCTTGTATTAGCGTAAGATAGTCGTCGCTTTTCGGACAATGTAAACGTCGTAAAAACATGTAAAAAATGTCATTTTTTTAAATATTTTTTAGACACATTTCAGAAATTTTTGAATCACCTATTTGAATCGTGTGTACGTGCGCGCATGTTAATTGATATATTGGCAAACACTTTATTAAATATAAAATCTCGAAAAGTGCCATGTTGCTTTTACCTTCTCATGACTTATTTACATTGTAGCAATTTCTGCCGTTCTGTTTAGATGGAAGACTGCTCTGGGACTTTCTTCAGCAATTGCTGAATGACCCCCAGCAACGGTACCACAATTTCATTGCGTGGAAGAGTCGGGACACCGGCGTTTTCAAAATCGTCGATCCTCCCGGTCTGGCACGACTTTGGGGCATCCAAAAAAATCATCTTTCTATGAATTATGATAAGATGAGCAGAGCTCTACGTTATTACTATCGCGTGAACATACTTAGAAAGGTTCAAGGCGAACGACACTGTTATCAGTGAGTATTTATTATAATAATAAATAATTAAGCACTATTATATGTAAAATAATTGCGACAGAATCACGCATGTTAGTAATACATGTGACGATTCACTAATTTTGAATCGGGTTTAACAAAATAAAAATATCAAAATTTATCCTTGCTACTATTACAATAATAAGTTTACAAATAAATTTCGTATTTAGAATACATCAAAATTGTTTTGTTCTCGGATAAAAAATTGCGATTGTCTTTGTTCTTTGTAGATTTCTGCGTAACTCAGTCGAGTTGAAAAACATCAAGAACATATCGTCGCTGCGCCATCAAATGCGAATAAAATCGGAACCGGAGGAAGAAGGGGCTCTCTCCGGGAGTCCCGAAACGGAACCGGAAGCGGACATGCCGACGGATCTCTCGATGTCCAGTATGAACCAGCCATCGAGTGAGCAGCAACAGCAACAGCCCTTGCCACTGCACGATCCACCTGCCAAGTACAGAAGTCATGCGTACAACCTCGTTAAGACCAATCAGGAGCCGGAAGAGAGGAAGTGACGCGGGACCTAGCGATGGCAGGAAAGCTATGATCACGCGTAATCGTTAATCGCGCCGCGGCAGACTGAGAGCCGGCGGTGAAACGAACTCTATGTAACAAAGGTTCCATATCGACAACTGATCGACAGATTGCAGGATGAAATTGAAGATTGAGTGAGCATCCACTCTGTCCGGTTCATCGATTTGTTGATAAGAAGGAGATATCCGCACGAAGACGCGAAAGTCTTCAAGACGGCAGAGAACAGATGGAATCCGAAAAGCATAACTCGTTGACAAGGTTTAGAAGGACAAGATAATAATGAGATCTAATCGAGATAATTAGTGGTGATTGATGGAGAGAAGTACGAGAATGATTCGGAATTTTGTCAAATGCAATCGCGATTAAGTTAAAGGACTCTGGAAACACGACGATTCGAATGTACGAGACTTTCTAGAGAATATCCGTCAGAATAGAGGAAGACGAGCGATTTTTCTCGTTTATCCAATTCACAGAGACATTGACGTTCCAAAGATAATTCTTGAGGAATCAAGAAATTAGATTTTCTGTGCTTTTCTTTGTCTGTCGAGGACAGGTTAAAGTTGCAATCACACAAGAATACTCTCCATTTTCGTCATGACGTCATGTACGAATGTGATAAGGAGCGCGGGAAGAGAGCACGTTTTGGCAATACCATCTCTAACGGTGCAAATCGGATAACGAAATTCGCCTTCCGTCCTCACACGGATTCGCGTTGAATCGTTGTGCACCGGAGATAATGATAGACGCTTCGATCTCTGAAGCTGAATCTTTGCGGATATTCCGCCCTATCCTCCTTTTTCGCTTCCCTCGTAACTGGGCGAACCACCCATGCGAATTGTTGGGCAATTTCCTTTCCGCTTTTACAACGACGAGATGTGTACGGACTTAGATGCGCTTAACAGCATACATACAATGATTCAATGTACAAAGAATGCCAGAGGGAGAACTGTTACCAGGTCTTTCCTTTCTTTAACGTCTCTCTTTTTCTTTTCTTAATTTTAAGCATGTGTTCTGTGATGTGACTTTATTTTTGGTGAAACTTAGTCCGCGAATAAGGTCGATCCCAAAGAGAGAGAGAGACTACCTGATTTGAGACGTTCGTGTAAATTCATCACAGAAAAGTTACGTTACAAACGTTTCCATGAAGTTTCCGAAGAGTATAAAGAGCTTGACAAAATCTTTCCACGGCAGTTCAATAAGATTTTTTATGTATATCGACTCTATAAAGCGAGTCCTAGAAGAGAGATATTTAACTGGATTTTCTCAAGCTCTTGTGCACTGAAACGGTTTTCCGTTACTTTGACGTATTTGTGCCAAGAATATTTGCCGTTTAATAAGTGGACGATATTTAGTTATATGTATTTAATGGATCGTTCAAAAAAAAAAAAGAAAAAAAACTCGGTATATCACAATTTTGGAACCAAGTATTGTATCGCTCGCGCTCGATCGCGTTATATGAAATAAACGCATTGTAACCGAGTGCCGTATAATCGATTATGTATTGTAGATGTACATGAATTAATGAATTGAACTAATGAATTGTAAATGCGAATAGAAGAAAGATAAAAGACGAATATTAGAAGAATAGCGAAAGAATTTTATGGAAATTCGGGGCCAGAGTTAGAATATATAAATTTATCTATAGAAAAAAGTATATATACATATATATATTTTACTATCAAAATTTATATTCGAAATTTCTATGTTTGTTGCCGGTGCGATTGTGGCTTCACATTCCACGACTCTTTATTCAAGGATTGTCTGCGAAATAAATCGCGAGAAAGAAGCGCGCGGAGAAAACGAGACACGTACACAATTAGAGAAAACAAGTTTTAAAAAAATTACTGATTGTATTTTTGCACTTGAGAATATAAAACTGAGAAAGTATGAGAGAATTGAAGTATGAGTGCAACAGAGAGAAAGAGAGAAAATGAGTTTCGTCAAATGTATGAATAAATGACATATTAAGAAATATATTTGGCTTCTTGTATACTGTGATCTCTACATTACATAACGCAAAAAAAGCATTGCATAGTTAAATAGGTATTATTATTTAGATGAAACGCATGTGCATCGAGTACATCTAGACTCTAGACAAATCGTCTATCTAGAGGAACTGCGTGATGTTATCGAGATAAGAGACAGATATATATGTACATCATTTTTGTTTACAGTCGTGTAAATAATTTTCATGTGGACAAATTGTCAGAGAAAAAAGTGGCAGTTTATGTATAAATGAATAAATATATATATATATATACGTTATATAACAGCATATATGAAGACAGATAATACTATAATGCAAAGCAATGCGTCTCTAAGATGTATCTAAGGTTGGAAAAGTTTATATATCGTTTCGCGTGTATAAAATGAAACATGTAAAATCCTAGAGATTAGGGCTGTTTTATTATATAAATTGTTATACGAAAAGTACATATGAAATGATGAATGTTGTAAATATAGACTTATTTAGTTATTAAGAATATGTGTGTACTATTTTCTTATAACTCTCTCTCTCTCTCTAATCCAAAATACAACGTGCTAACAAAAACTCTTTTCATGAACAATATATTTAAAATCATTATATCAATATTTAAAATTATTATATATATAATTTATTTAAAATTTATCATTTGGACTTCAATACTTTGAAATCTTCATTAATTTTCATAAATGTCGTTTTTAATAAAAGTAATTATTGGGGGAATTTTTTTGTGTGCATCGACAGTAATTAATTTCAAAATATTTGATGCTTCTAATTTATGAAATTATGCAAGCATAGGTCATATTTCTATTATCTAATTAAAGGAATATGATGTAGATTGCTAGATAAAAAAAAAGGAAATGTACATTTTTAGATCAATATTATTGAAAAAAAATACAATATATATTTGTATATAAAAGGCTCCTTATTGGAAGAATATTACATCATCTGCTATGATAGCTGTACTGGGACGTGAATTTCCTTCTTCATCTTTAAATTCACTGTAACTTATCCTACCATTTATCATTACTCGCTGGCCCTTTCTTAAATAATTATATACAGCATCCCTCAAACTAGGCTTAAAGACACATATCTTATGCCATTCTGTTCTTTGCATAAAATCACCTAGAAAAAAATAGATAAACAATATAATTATTATTACATAATATTCTTTATTTCTAGAGTTATATGTCGATTGTATTACCTGTTCCATATTTATAATTTGTATGTGTTGCAAGAGAGAATATTATAACTGGATGTTCGGTGCTTCCACGTTTCTGTGGCTCTGCGCCGACTCTTCCAAGTAAAACTACATTATTTACAGCTATAAATAAAACAAGAAAATTTGCTCTTAGAAACAGTGTCAATGTACAATAATTTCTATATTTTGTTTGTAAGAGGAGGAGGAGAGAGATAGAAATCACATTTGTTAATAAATATCTTTATAATGCCATAGAGATGATATATATAATAGAATGTACAGACACCTATGCATCTCAATATCTGTCAAATAATTCTCTCTGACGTAATTGTATACTTACTCTTCTCTATTTTTGTGCTTTCATTTATTTCTTGCGATAAAAATCGTATATTGTTTAATTGACTGATCTGACCGCGTACTCCCAAGATAACCTAAAAATAGAGCACATGCGAATTAATATTTAGGTGCTTTGATTTGAAATGATTTTACATTTTATTCGCACGTGGTTACAGTACTTACTTTACGAAACATCGCAATAGTTGCACCATTAATTATTTTTCTTCAATAAGTAATAAACGGATATTTAGTAAACACAATGCCACCGACAAGATATCAAAGACCGGTGATCTTATGGATTATGGGATTTAGTGTGACTGAAAGGAAAACTCGCTGCGTCTTATCTTAGTTCATCCAGTTATTGTTTTATTATCAAAAACGTATAGATCTTTTATGTAATTGCTTCAAGAACAACAAAATAAACATTTTATTGTAAAATTACTGATGTTTTATTATCGACAAAGATTTACTTACCTACAGTAGCGCGTAGCGAATTTTTTTTTCAGTAATATGCTAATAAATCCCATAAGACCATCGATCTTTAATTATATCTCGTCCGTGTTTTCGATAATAAATCAATAACCGAATGAACTAACTGTATGAATTAAATAATTCGTGTAATTATCTACGATGCAGACAAACGGTCGGTAATGTCAACATACTTCAATTACCTCCGGGCCCACTCTCGTAGGTGACAATACTCTTACGTCAATCCTTCATTCACAGTAACCGTCATTCTAAATGCGCATTAGTTGAATAGAAAAAGATAAAAATTTTGTCTTTATCTTTATAGACATATAATCAAAACGAGAGAGAGAGAGAGAGCAAAATTCTTTACAATATCGGTAATCTTTAATTTTTTCAGAAATAGGTTATACTTTATCATATTTTTCGTTTAATTCTTGAATCTCTAAAATGCCGGTAGTTACAATACAAAGTGATATATCATATGTATAATGTGTGTGTATTTATTGTGTTTTCATGAAAATATTTTACAGTAGTTCTTTATGTCTAAAATAGTATGTTAAAATTATTTTTTTAAACATATATATATATTGCAATCAATTTTATAAATATTTTCCATTTTCTTAAATATTTATCAAGCATATTATTTGAGTGATAACTGGATAATAATAGTAGAAAATTAAACTGTATGATAACAGAAATGGCACTCAATGTACAAGATTCTAATATGGATGAGGAAGAAGATTTGCAAGCAAGTCAATGGTATGGAGTAAGAGAAGCTACTTTATTCCTTGTCGATGCGACACACAGAATGTTTGAAGTAGATCCAGAGACCAAACTCAGCCACATTCAAAAGTTTTTCAAGGTTAAATATACTGTACATTATTTTGATTAATAAAACTCGCATATAAAGATTTGATTGTCATTAACCATAATTCTTTCAGCTATATAAACAAATTCTTCGGCAGAAATTAGCATGGAGTATGCAAGATTGGATGGGTGTAGTATTATTTGGTACTGAAGAAAGCGACACAAACTCAGGATGGAAACACATTCAAAATATACAAGAACTACGAGTTGTTACCTTGGATGATTTACAACGAGTCAGAAAACTAAGTAAGAATAATTACAGCCAAGCAATAAACATAGTTTATTTTAATATTATCAACCACAGTTTTATGAATTTTCAATAATTCTCACAGCTAAAAGTGGCATGCAAGGCTACCAGAGCATGAAATCTAAGGATACTTATCCACTTCATGATGCTTTAACATACGCAATGGACATTTTCTTGAAGATAAAAACAGTTCTTACCAAACGCAGGATAGTTCTGATCACTTCTCATACCGCTAAACTCGCAGATGACGAAAAACATCGCATCAGATCGACAGCAGCATCTTTGAAGGACTTGGACATTAAGTTGTATGTGATCGGTTTGGGGAAGAATTGGGTACAAGATCAATTTTACAAAGATTTGGAGATCCTATCAAGAAAGACGGATGTAGATGTTTACAAAATGACATCACTCGTGGATTTAGTGCAACAGATTAAAGCACCTTCCAAAAACATTGCGCGTTTATGTTTCAAGATATGCGACGATGTGGAACTTGATTTGGTCATTCGTACTCTGGGCAGGTAAATCTTTATATTAGCAAAAATAATATTAACTTTCCTAACACACATTATCATTATATAATTCTATAGATAAAACTATGAACATTATTTTACAGAAAACGTAGATGCTTACAAACAAAGCCACTCAGTAAAGCTACTAATCAAATTTTATCGAGATCGACGTATTACAAGGGTGAAGATTCCAATGATGAGGTGCATATATCTGAAAAATTCTATTAATTATATAAATTGAATATTTTAAATCTTTGATATCTTATTATTCTTCTAATACTAGATTATCTAATTTGCCTGTCTTACAGGATAGTGACAATGACGAACTTAATTTACCCTTTATGATACCAGAAGAAGTTAACTTGGAAACTAAGGAGTTAATTGGTTGCAGAAAACTGCGTTTTACGCAGAAAGAGCTTTCCCAAATAAAGCATATACATCCACCAGGCATCAAGATAATCGGCACAAAACCTATACCTGACGATCTCTTTAGATATCACGTTAAACGGAAGTATTTCGTCAGAGCGGATTACAATAGTACTCGTAAAGGTGAAACACAAAATATGAAAACTTGATGTGTTCTCATATACATTCAATTCTTAACATACAATATTTATTTACTATAAAAATAATATTTTCCGTTTCTTTTTTGCAGACAATTTATTGTTCTTCAGCGCTTTATTGAATAAATGTGCGGCTAAAGGAAAAATGATCATTTGCATGTTTACATTGCGAATGAATACTCGAACTAATCTCTGCTACATGATTCCAAATGCTGAGTTGGGTGGCTTTTATCTATCAAAAATTGCATATGAAGGTACATCTTATTATATTATTTATAACACACAATGATTTAAGATATTTCATATAAATGAAAATGTAATTTCGTACTTTAGGAAACATAGGAGATAAAAGCGAAGCATTGCATCATTATGATACTCAGAACTGTGTAACCGACGAAGAAGTGGCACTGTGGAAAAAGACGATCGATCAGCTCAATATGGATTACCATCCCTATAAATTTAGATCCTACAAATTGGAATGTCAAATACAAATAGTAGAGAAATTAGCTCTGGATAAAGAACCTGGTCCTCCACCATCTGATTCGATTGAGCAGTCGTGTAAGTAATATTAATATTGTATGTGTGCTAATAAATTGAAATTGCTGAGAAAAATGTACAAAAACAAGAAAAGAAATTTATACAGATCAAGGAAATCATTACTTCAAAAATAAATTTCTATCGAATTATATAAATTTACTTATAAATTATATAAAAAATATGCTTTACTTCCAGTTAAGAAAACTCGTGAGAAAACAGCAGATTTAGTGCCTGTATTTAAAAACATGTATCCTAATATAAGCCAATCCGATGGCCCGTCAAAAGCAAAAAGGGCTAAAAAGAGCAAAAAGGGAACATCATAATTATGTAGAATAATCCATAATGAAAATAATATTGACAATATATCCAAAAAGAGACTTTACATTTCTACAAAACGAACTATTTTATTTATATATATGGCAAGGAATAACTTTTTAATAGAATAAGTGCTGCATGGCAAATATACGAAAAAGGAGAAAATGTTGTTATTTTTAGATATATTTTACAGATTTACATTTTATTTGATAAAATATTGTAATACATAAAGTTATATAAATCAGAATCATGTTCCTTTTAATAAAATAGGAGATATATACTCGTATTACATTGTCAAATCTTAAACTAACTTCATATAGGCACTTAAAAAAGGCATCTTAGAACCTGATCCACAATTGATGTACAATGTATACTATGAAAATTATGTTTAGCACAGATTAAAAACTAGTATCATTATAATTTTTTAATAAAATTTTCATATGCTTTTCCTGTTGTTTGAAATTATTGTCAAACTATTTTACTATATTATTTTTAATTCTTATAATAATACTAGTTTGAAAGATAAAGAGAGATTTTATTTTTGGTATTTAATCATAATTATTTTGACAATTTAAGTATATATATATGAATGTATAATAGTATTTCTTTTTATTATATAAAAATATATTGTTTTATTCGAACCTACTATAATAAGTTTTTATCAGACTATAGGAAAATAAGGCATGTGAAAATTCCTTTATAGCTATATAGTATAAAATTCTATATATAATTTGAGAACTTTGTATAAAATGCATCCTCTTAATAGCAAACGTTAAGGCAGAAAATTTGATTTCGCACTCTTCCAACAATCTTAGATTTATCATAGAATAATTTAAAAATTGCTTAAATCCTACGAACGTGAATATTTTTATCGTTGCATTGAACCATCATGCAATTACAGGGAGACAGATGTGACATTCTCTCACTCATGTTGCTCTTCTCGTTTCAAGCATGCAGGTTTAAAGTAGGATACAGGTGCTTTTCTCACGAAAGGGATTAGACTTCTGCGACGAGAAGCCCACCAGCAAGCAATCCTCTTGTTCGTGCTCGGTGATGTACTTCATGATATCTTCGACAGCCTTGCTCACCGTAATCCGCTTCAGAGCGGCCTCGCGGCGCAGCTGCTCCGTCACAAGACGCTGCTGTTGCAAATTCGTGATCACCATGTCCATAACAGCTGTATATGTGCAACAGAAACCAGAGAATCTCTGTGCAAGTTTGTGACAAACAGCAAATAAAGGGGAAAATAAAGCCACAAATTTAAAGGCTACCTGGACGTTCGATGCTGGAACCTCACTTTCGTAGATCGCAAAACTAGGTTTCAACAATTCGATTCCTCTTCTTTGTCACGAAAAGCCACGTTGACTCTTTTTCTATCCACGTTCTTTATTCTATTTTCAGTTTTTTGAAGATTTATACTTTATTCCTTCCTGTGTGTGCCAATCCCTCAAGGCGATCTCGCACTAGACGACTACGTAACAAGTACTCAATGATTACATGACACGATGCATTGATTGGCTATTAAATGTATCTTCATAGAATTCTACATAGATTCCTATGTCACTACAAATTGACCAATCAGGACAAAAGGAGTAAAGATTTCTTTGTTCTAATTGGTCGAGTAAACACTACTTTCCAATACGGGTAGGATTTCTGAATGCATCTCAATGAACTCGTTTGTGGTAGCGCAAGCCAGCCTTTACAAACTTTTGCCAGTGTAAAAATCCCCTAGCTGGAGACATATTCGAGAGAGATCTTGGCTGACCTGTTCCGTTTCCGCTTTGGACTTGTTTGGACCGTAATATCGTTGTGTCTCACGTGAAAAGACGATTCAATTTTTAACATTTCGAAAATGGCTATGCACATACCGAAAGCGCCTGGCGTAGCGCAGATGCTTAAGGATGGGGCCCGCGTAAGTGCCGTTTTGTCACAATAATCATGTACATGCAATGGATTGTCGCACGTTGACTGATGCCCGTTGCCGGAAAGGATATGCGACAAAGAGATTACTCATGTTCTTGCCTTTTATAGGCATTTTGACATCCGAGAATCTCCGATTCGAGAATCAGAGAGTCTCGCACGCAAAATGCAATCGACTTAAATTATGCTTGAAATATGTCATATATTCTTGTTTTTCTTAAATCAGATTTAATCGTTAAATAATAAAAAGATAGTACTTGATGATTAATCTAATACTTCAATGAGTTTCTTATTTTGTATTTTCAGTATTTTTCGGGCCTGGAAGAAGCAATCTACAGAAACATTACGGCCTGCAAACAATTTGCAGATACTGTGAGAAGCGCATACGGTCCTAATGGCATGAATAAGATGATCATTAATCATATTGAAAAACTGTTTGTAACTAATGATGCGGCAACGATTATCAATGAATTAGAAGTGGAGCATCCAGCTGCAAAGTTGTTGGTTTTTGCATCAAAAATGCAGGAAGCTGAAGTAGGAGATGGAACAAACTTTGTTATTATCTTTGCTGGAGCATTGCTTCACGCTGCAGAAGAATTGCTTCGTCTAGTAAGTCAATTTCATCTGTTTTTTTATATTTTAATATTAGTATAAATCAATATAATATATTAATATAAATATATAAAATATATGTATTAATAAAATATAAATATAATATAAATAAAATTTATTTATTTATATTTTTATACTTGACGATATATTCTAGCTATATAAATCTATTAGTTTTATTCATCCTGTACACGAAATATTTATTATTAATATCAATAAGAAGAAAATGTATTATTAATAGAAACAGAATTTTATATTGGTTTTTTTAATTATAGGGAATTACGACTTCAGAGATTGTTGAAGGTTACGAAAATGCCTTGAATAAAGCGCTCGAAATCTTACCAACACTAGTTGTTCATGAAGTGAAAAATGTACATTCTGAAGAAGAAGTAAAAAAGGGGATTAGGACCGCTATTATGAGCAAACAATATGGAAACGAGGATATTCTCGCTTCTCTCGTTACCAAAGCTTGCATTTCCATCTTACCAGAGAAAACGACATTTAATGTCGACAATGTGCGGGTTTGCAAGATACTCGGAGGTGGCTTGAGCAATTCCCAAGTGATCCAAGGCATGGTGTTTAAACGTCATGCAGAGGGAGAAGTCACAAGAAAGACCAACGCGAAAATCGCGGTTTATACTTGCGCTGTGGATATCACCCAGACTGAGACCAAGGGTACCGTACTGATAAAGACGGCCGATGAGCTCTTGAAATTCTCGCGCGGCGAGGAATCGCTGCTGGAAAATCAGATCAAAGCGATCGCCGACAGCGGTGCCGAGGTAGTGGTATCAGGTGGAAAGTTCGGAAACATGGCCTTGCACTATATGAACAAGTACAATCTGATGGCCGTTCGTATCCCGAGCAAGTTTGATATCAGACGACTTTGCAAAACCGTCGGCGCCACCGCGCACTCAAAACTGGTAAATTTATTTGGTTTAATCATATCTTTTCTTCAAATAAACTTGTTGCTTTTTAGCATCCTGTACATTTATACTTAAAATAAGATAATATGAAAAAACTACTAATAACCTTCTTTTTTAAAGATACCTCCGTCGAAAGAAGAGTTGGGATATGCCGATACGGTGCATATAGAGGAATTGGGAGACACTTTAGTGGTGGTGTTCAAACTGGATGGAAAGGAAAGTCGCGTTAGCACTGTGCTCGTGCGTGGTTCCACCGAGAATTACATGGACGATATCGAGCGCGCGATCGACGACGGTGTTAACACCTTCAAGGGCATCACAAAGGATGGTCGATTTGTCCCGGGTGCGGGTGCCACGGAACTCGAGCTTGCTGCGCAGTTGGCGTTATATGCGGACACGCTTCCTGGCCTGGAACAATACGCAGCACGCAAATTTGCCACTGCATTGGAGATATTCCCTAAGACGCTGGCCGAGAGCAGCGGTACTCACGCTTCCGAGCTTCTATCAAAGTTGTACGCAGCCCATAAGGAGGGAAAGCTTATTTTCATTTATTCGATAATCATCTTCAGATAATGTGTTTGTTTCAAATATGTGGATGTCTGATTTTTCTTATTTGATTTAGCATCTATGGATGATTATTTGAATCATAGATGATATTCTTTTTCTTTGTTTTCAAATAATATGTTATGTATAAATCGTATATCTTTAGGGTGATGGTGCAGCTCTGATCGATACTGTCGAGGCAGGAATCCTGGATCTATATTTGACGAAGCAATGGGCGATGAAATATGCGGTTGGTGCAGCGTGCACAGTTCTCAAAGTAGATCAAATTATTATGGCGAAGAGGGCAGGTGGCCCGAAGGTTCCATCAGGAGGCGCTCGTGAAGAAGATGATTAATAAAGCACAAATTGACAAAATAATCATAAACTTTCACGTTTAATTTATACCATTATTTCTATTTACAAGTTTCAATATATTTGGAATGTCGACGAAGGGAGGAATAGAACGAGTAAAGATGAATGCAGCTTCGGTGCTTAATTCGATTGCAAAGAAGAGATGTATTTTTTATCGCAAAAGTCGATCCGAGAATGGATAGAAATTTCTACAAAATTTTCTACTTTCATCCAATACACGACCTAATGTACTATTTCCTTTTATCTTACAGTTTATACTTTTGCTGAAACCTTAATAGAATAGAATATTAAAGATGAAAGTAATAAAATAAAATAGAAATAAAGATACGAAACAAAATTATGACTATATCTCTAGATATTGGATAACTTTGATATCTCGGGTTTGCTAAACCCGTAAACTCACAGTATGAGCCCGAGGGATACATAACAATGGTTCTATAATTCATGATAATTCATCTTATGTTGAGAAACTAGTATCTTGCGTGCACTAGAATCCCTTACGAAAAACGGCAGCGTGGCTCCTCTCAGGCTTCTGTATTAAAAAAAAAGCTTAAGACTGATCAGCGTAAAGTAATGTAACTAACAAACACATAAGAACAATTTGAAAAAAAGCAAAGATGCCTCTTGATACACAATTGTATGTCGTTTATTTTTTTTCGTTTGTATTGGATAAAGTACTACATATATATGTTAATATATATATTATATACATATATGTTTAAAAATAATAAGTCTCATTTCTTATTTAAATTGTACCCTCCATTTACCTTCAAAGATATTATATTAAAGTTGAAAAGAAAATTAAGTTTTTTATGAACAAGCCAAAATCGATTTCTTAACACAATATAATTGCTCTTATTTGAATCTATCAAAATATATTAAGAATACTAGTAATGTGTTTTATTGTCGAAATATTAGTTTTTTTAAATATTAATAATATAAAATACTAAATATTATAATATTAGTAGTAAGATTATATTATAAGCTTCAGATCTCTGTCAGCATGAAATCATAGCTTTTACAGCGTGGACATTGAGCATAATCGTAGAGGAAAACAATCTGTAAAATAAAATAGAAAAAATACAATTAAAGTGTTAAAAATACTGCTGTTTTAATAATGTTTTCATCTTCAATAAATTGAAAAAATTATTGAAGAATCCAAAAAAAGAAGAAAAGAAAGAGATGTTAAAACAATATTATGCTGACCTTTGGATGTTGAGGACAGCAGTATCTTACTCTTCCTCTTGTCCAAAATCCACAGCCATGGCATATAATGTTAGAATGCGGTCTATAACAAATGCATCTTGACGCAATAGAATTTGGTATATTTTTTGCAGTAATCCTTGCATTGCCCTCTATTATATATTCTGATTCCATGTTGGATGAAATCTAGAAGCTCTAAAAGCACAAATAGCTAGAATTATATATTATCTAAAGCTACACATTTTGTTTTATCCTTTATATGAAGCAACTTGACTTATATTAGATTAAATGAAGCAATTATTTAAGGAACTGCATTGATATGATAGAGATATGGAATATATTTTGATATTTCATACTAATCATTAACTACTACAAATTAACATTTACATCTTATGGTAGAATAAAAGGAATATGAACATTTATCATGTGTATCTGAAAGGTCTTGGGTATAAATCGATATAGATCGTTCTTATCTAGTTTCTCAAAAAGTTCTTTATCGTCATAGAAAAGACATAAAATAATCAGAATCACCTGAATAAGCGCAATATCGCAAATTCCTAAGGCACTTTTCGCTACGTGATCCACTTGTACGTTTGCTTAAACCTTCGGAGGATTTCAGATTGATCCTGTATAAATTGATATATATCGTTTTTATTATTTAGTTTATCAAAAAATTCTTTATAGTCATAGAAAAGACAAAATAATCACTTCACCTGAATAAATGCAATATCACAGATTTCTAAGGCACTGAATTTCGCTACGTGATCCACGTACGTTTGCTTAAACCTTCGGACGACTTCAGATACTATGCCGAAAAACAAACAACAGTGAAGTACGCATCAAAGGACACATTATCTCCCCCCCCTTCCTCTTTCGAATTTAGACGTTATAAATTTCATATTGTGTCTTATGTATCGTACGTTAAAGTGGAACGCTAAAATCGAATTAGAAAACCTTGTATTATGAAATGTGTACCGTGGATCGAATACTCAACTACATCTTACAGAATTCGGTGAATTAAAAGAATAATAAGGATCGTCAGGAAAATACCATTCGTTGGAGTTTATGTACAAGGTAAAAAAATCAGAAAATCCTTTACGTATTCGAGTAATTTAATATATTTTATCTTTTCATATATACAAAAACATATATGTAATTGTATTAATTACAGTGCTCGGATATAATCTTCCTCATATCGTCGCATCTTCGATTCTGCATTATAATTTTCGACGTGATTCTGTAAAAATGATGATAAATAATCCATTGATAATCGATAATCGACATTAACCAGGTAATAATGATCATTATTTCTCTGTATATTTTCTATATATGAAAAGAATTTACTTTAACGGTTCGTCTATTTTTATTTTACGCCTTTTTACATTAATAAAAAACAGACGAATACATACTTTTTTTATTTTATCCAAATTTATTTTTTAATTTTACTTAAGCGAATATACAAGAGATCATTTAGGACGATTTATAAATATCTTTCTGTTTTCTAAGAAAAAGTTGTCTAAACTTAATTTTTTTTTCAATCTTTAATATTTCCTTGGCGTTTCGTGTGTTTGCGTTATATTTATTACGATGAAAAACGATATCTATATATTTTGAAATCATGGTTGCCTAATTTAGAAAATAAGATATATACACTTTTCGCGACTCTTTCTTGATCAGGATCGTATATTTGGAGTGCGAATCGAAGCTTCACATTCTCACGCTTAACATCTATATAAACAACAATAAAGGTATTTCATAAAAATATATCAGTGCCTGTCATTTCCATGAATACTGAAGTTTTATTCTTACAGAATTTATATTATAACGGTGTCCCGTAAGGACAACGGAAATTTTAATGCTAATAAACCTCTGCACCTTGCTCTAAGGTAATGATCAAGTGTTGTAAGATATATATATTTAAGAAAATTTTTTCACAGCTGTATTAAACATTCATTTCTTTGATATTTTCTCGAATTTGATACAGAATATATGTAATATATACACTGATGGTTTGGAGATCACTAACTAAAAAGCATTTATTGCCATAACACTTGCCATTATGTTATTGCAAGGCAGAAGAACCAGAAGGAAAAAAAAATTGAAGCTGGAGGAAAGCTGAATTGAAACTGAACCTCTATATCTCTCAGATCTTGTATCTATTTATAACTTTTACATTATGGAAGACAAATCGCGCAAGATCAGTCAATGTGAATACGAATGAAAATAAGCGTTTTCTTTTTAGTTGCTTGTATGCATTTGCTTACGTTTGATGATACATGCTTTAATAAAATTCTTTTCAATAAAATTCGTGCATCGACTATTAAATTGCTTCAAGTATCGGGACACCGTTTAGGTACATGGAGCATATAGGAAACTTTATTTTTTATCTTCTTTTGAAAAATGTATTTATAAGAGTATATGTTAAAAATAATTTATACATTTATACGTGAGTTTTCTCTTTCTCTCTCTCTCTCTCTCTTTCTCTCTCTTTCTCTCAATAATCTTATGTATAAAAGTACTTCGATATTTAATTGGCATTTAGTTGTGAGGATTCCGACACGATTTCTCTTATCCTCGCGTCCCGTAGATATACAGATATTTTCATTATTCGAGTTAGCAAAAGCGATTTTTTTTAACAGCGACGTAATACAAAAGTTAGAGATTTTCATGAGACGCTCGCGAAAAAATCAATATAGATGTGCTTTCATTACACACTATGTGTAATGAAAAGTTACAAAAAATAGCACACATGGTAGTTTCGATACCATATCCCGTAGAAAATAACAATGCATCTAACGCTATTGAGTTGCCTTTCGAAATTTATACTTCTGCTTTACTTTTGATCCTTCTTTCCAACTCTAACCGTGTACGTAATTGTCTTTTCTTTCCACCTTCCTTCTCTTTTTGTTTTGCGCGTTTTTGTTTAGTGTATAAAATACATATAATTTTGCTGTTTGCCATTAATATCATTTTTGGTAAAAAAAAAAAAGAGTTACTGTTTGAAAACACGTTTCTACACATAAACAGATTAAATTTCCATATTATTTTTCTTTTGATAGAAAAGCGATGAATATTAAAATTATCTATAAGCCATTCATATCCGGAAAAAAAACCGCGTAAAAATGGGATGAGATCAAACGAAAATATTTGCGATTCGTTGGCTTCGCAAAATATCATTATTATCCGTATTGTACATATCAGATTTTAGCAAGTTTTGCATTTTACTAAAGTATATTCCAGTAAATATTCTGCAATATATATTTACGACCTTCCCTAGTCAACAATTATATCATTTTCATCAGGTACACAAGCGATAACAGGTTACAAGCTTAACTCGATGACTTCTGTGAAACTTTCGGATTCGATACAGTTCGCTTGGCACGCGATTCTGTGATTCACAGAACTTCTTTGAATAACCGTTTGATTCGCGGATCGATTCACAGAATATAATAAACGCAATCGCGCGTGTAAGTATATATTTACACGTTACGATATACGTCACAGGCAATGCTTGGACCGCATAGAGAACTTCCTCTTATCTCACAATACGAGAAATATTAATTCACATTTGAGACGGAACATTATTTACGCATAACGATTTGGTCGGATAAATCGACAAAGGAATTCGTTTAAATTATTAAATATTCTCAATTCCGATAAAACGGCGATTTATCGGTTTTAATATCCGACAAATCCCCGGGGTATCGCTTTCTTACACATCGAATATGTTTATTAATTTGAACAACTATCGCACGAAACAGCGATTATAATGTGTCTCTTTCTCTCTCTCTCTCGCAGAGTTCTCTCTTCTTCATATATTAAATCAATTCTTTATAGAGACACATCGCACTATCAGTTCAACTTTAAACACATCGATTTTCTCCTGCGAGTAATGTCCGTGATTTTCACATATAACACCGCGTTTCTTATAACTAAAATTGTAGTTTATTGAAATCCTTTTTATATATATAATCAAGAACACCGAATTTTTTTTTTTCAAAGATATAATTGCAAAAATTTGATTTCAGAGATTGAAAATGTAAATATGAGAAATGGACGTATGAATATATTGAAATATTGTAAGCATGATAGAAAAAGAGTTTAAATCAAAGAGTTGTATGCTAAATAATCTAAAGTGAACACTGGCTCGATATAGAAATGCTTATAATATCAGACTTAATCGTTGAAATATTTTATCTCTCTTCTAACTACATATTTTAATTAATATTTAACATAATGTATATTTTTTTAATAAAAATTCAACATTACGAATTACTGGATGACACATACACGACCAATAGAGGCCTTTGAATTTTATTTGCAATTCCTAAATTTTTTCAAGAGAGTAAAATTCTGTGATTAGCAAGCATTTGTACGGAATTTTCTGTACACACAAATTTACAAGTTTCCCATTTATATCTATTTCTTCAACACTCTTGCTTCATACTCTGACACCGACACCATTGTCGTTCTTGATTTCTGACACGACGTCGAACGTAGGTGTGCAAATGTCGGTAGGCGTCGGAATGGCGAGGGGCGCTAGTCGCGGATTTCTCTTGATCGGCGGACCCCTCAGGATGTAATTCGTGCTGGGTCTAACGCGTAATCTGTTCGAATGCACAGCTGGCTCCAGTCTGAGAATCGCGCAGGATCGCGTCGACGGATACCTGACTCGGTGCACCGATTCTGTGGATCTGCTTTGAAATGCCGCCTCGATAACGCATCTCTTCGCATTTATCGTCGACATGGAATTGTACGCCGACGACGTGTCCCGCTCGAAATCAGGCGTGACATCGGGCGTATAAATCGGTCCATCGCTATCCTCGAAAGACGTGAAGATATCCGAGTTGGGTACAGACGGCGCGCTGAAGAAGGACTCGCGCAGAGATGACGATAGGGCGTCGGGACACATGAACGGATCCAAGGACGTGAGGTCGTTGAGATCGCTGCCGCTGTTGCAAGTTTGAAAGTTGTTCACCGAGTAGGATGACGGGAACGTTTGATATTCCGTCACGCTTGGCAGGATCTCCTGACTCCTCGAGGACTCGGACCACCTTGAGTCGGATGGCCGTCTCGAACTGAACCGAGTGGAGTCGTGCTCGCCAAAGATGGGCTCTGGTAATCTCGCATCTTTGCTCTTGTCCGAGTTCCTCAGCAGCGCTTCAAACAAATCGATCGGTTCCAACGTCGGCGTGTTATTGGATAGAAAATCATTTTCTTGACTCGACGTCTGATCGTTCTGTACAAACGGTTCGCTATAATCCTCGATGTTCAGCAGCACGGTCGGTATCACCGGTTCCGAATGCCTCACAGGACTGCATTTCTTACCTAGAGGTGATTTAGCGCGTTGTGCAACATTGATATTTGCAGCGGATCCTGGGATTTCAAGACACTGCGCTTCCTCGTTTTGAAGGGATGTCGAGGAGAAAGGATCGATGGTTCCAATTGGACTCGGTGGTTCCGAGTGTATTGTCGGGACGATCAAGGAATCCATCAAGTTGGAAGGCTCCAGCAGAGTTACACGGTGCGTTGAGTACGGATCGATTGTATTAATTGACTCGGAGTGCTTCAGTATATCCAGAGTTTTGCGAGTTTGTGTCACAGTTCTGGCAGTAAGGTTTATTCTGTGCGTGTGCGCGCTTCTCGACGGTGGATCCAGGTTAATGAGATTAGCCAGTTTGTTCGACGTGATGGTCACATGCGGGACGGTCGGCGAGACGCTTTGCTTCGGTGTGCTTGCGTCGGAGTCCAGTCTGACGCTGTTGGACATCGATGACGACGACGCGGAGGAATTATTTCGCAGCCTGAGCTTCAGATTCGGGCTCGCGCGTCCGTAATGACCGCGGAACTTGGCTCGTAAATGCGAGGTGGTCCTGCTAGTAGATCTACGTTGATCCTCCAGTTGCTGAGAGAGCATCATCGCGTGTCTCGCTAACGCGGCCTCGTATCCGTGATTGAGATTTTGCACTGAATAGCCACGATTCTCCGTGCTGTTGCCGTTCGCCGGAAAGAGTTTTATGTCTGTCCCAGAAGTATGCGCCGTGGCTGCCTTGAGATTAGAATCCGACATAGACGATAAATTCGAATTTCGCCTCTGAGGAACAACGTTATTGTGGCAGAGCGCTTCGTTGAAGTCCTTCGTGTTCACCACGGATGTGTTTGACCCGTTCAGCATCGGATCCGACAACGCGTTCAAGGGAAGAAACTTGCGACTGCCGTGCGCCCCGTCGCTCTTCAGGTTTTGATAAGATATAAACTTGGGCTCGGAGATGAGCGGGAAGCTCTTGTCGTTCAGCCGCTTGTGGTTCAACCGTCGAAGATGTCTAATCTTGTTGAAGGTCGGATCCAGCAAATACTTGAGATTCTTGATCTTGTCGATGTTGTGATTGGAATCAATTACGTGATTCCGATCGACGATGTACTTCGGATCGAGCATCTTCGTCAGATCGTGGATGCTCTCTTCGATTATATCGCCTGGTCGGCTACTGCAGGATGCAATGTGATTGATATGGTCGTGTTTCTCGAGCGAGATATCGGTCTGCCTACCCGATATCTCCAGAGCAGATCTTCTACTGGCATAAAGAACGTTATGCTTGGCGGCGGTGAAGCAGTTTTCCACGGACGGATGCCGTCTACTCTCGTTGCTGTCGTTGTTTACTTCGGCCAGTTCGAGGTTCGTATTGGAGCCGCGTCTCATGGGCGAGCAACCGTAGCGGCTCGGCATCACACCGAACAAAGTGATTAGATCCTCGGCAATCTTCCCGGCGGCGACGCGCATTTCGCCGTGATGAAAGGCGTAGACCCATGGATTTGCACCGCTGTGCGCTAAAATCGGCAGACCCAGCCACACCACCGCCCATTCTGACAAGATGTTGGTGCCACAGAAGATGTCTACCAGCATGCAAGTCTGAAAAATGAGAGAGGAACGTGTTCGACATTTTTGTTAAAGCGATATGCAACGACTGTGATATCACGATCGCGTCAAAGTGAAGAGGACAGGTTTCTACAATGGCTGAAAGTATCGATTTCCGAAGAAATATTCAAAAACCGATACAAACGCCGAGACGCCCTTTGAAATCTACCTCATTCCATGTACAAGAATTATTTCACGATGCATCGCATCGCTTGCACGCTTGTTTGGTGCAGAAAATTTTCAAAAGCGGAACATAAATATTGTTTCTTCACCGCGAATTGAATTACTAACTCACGAATCTTCCGCATTGTGTCAATGAAACGCTTGAGTTGATCAACGATCTCTTGTTTATCGTCGCTATTAAAAGAACTTTAAATTAAATCACACCAATTTGCGAAGTTTTCACATTAAAAAAGAATTCGGGCACACTCTTGATTCTGAAAATATTTGCAATTATTTTTATTTATTTTTTGTATGATGCAGAAGCAACGAAGGGTACGTTATTGAAGCACCATAGCAAGTAGTGACGTAGTTTTCTTTCTTTTTCGTAGTTTGTAAGTATCCATCTGTCACGTTTCTAGCTTCTGCAATTTCATAAATTGCGTCGGTCTTCCCATAGTTTAACGAAACTTTTGCTCGCTTAAGATAAGTCGAGACAAGTCGAGGTCAAGAAAACTTTATCGCTTATCTCGAATTGCTGTTTTCGAGATCGATCAATTCAGCCGTAAAATAATCCGATGTATTAATGCTTAGCCTCGAAACTTTTTCTGTTGTGAATCAAATATTAGATATTTTTTTCGCGCGGCGTATCTCATCTGGTTCGTTCTCGGCGAAAATATTCAACAAAACGGACACGATCGTGATACGAATTCTGTCTTAATTTAAGTTTTTCAGTCCCGCATGTTTCATTTTGAAAAACAAAATTTTACACAGATCATAAACGGTAAACGTGCATAAGCCGATCGCCCCGTAATAAAATCCCAGAACTCGGTTCTCTTTGCCGGCGCATATGCGTGTTGCCCGACTCAGCTGGCGGAGATAATATGTGTGATAAAAATTGCACTACTGCAGCAACGCGCGGATCATGCCAAAGAATAAACAAGTCATTATTTCCTGTGTCCCGAAGTAATCGGGACCATAACCGAGATGAGCATCAGCGTTGTTCGCACAGATGGGAGACGGAATTTCATAAACAGATTTTTATAAAGTGACCGGAGTTAAAAAGGCGAGTAAGGTAGACGGGATGAGGTAGACACGCGCGTTTATTCGACCTTGGGAAAAATTGAGAAATCGCGTGACAAGTTAATCACACGTCGGACTCAATATGCCGATCACTTTTCTATACGTCGGCGTTAATATTGTAACGTAAACTTCGTACGCTTTATTCTCGTTCTTCTCTGTATGGGGTCGTTTTCTCTGTATACCGACATTATTACTCGTCGCATCATAGAGCACCTTATGAACACTATATTAGACTTAAATCTCGTTTTCCGGTGCGGTCACGTAGCGCGCCCCGACAGCGAAGTGAAATTGATGTCATCACCCGTCCGACGCGACGATATTTAAGTAGTAACGGAGCTTTAATGATCAGACATGTCGCAACGTGCGGCCGTAGTTCTCCGAGCTCGTATTTTTTATACGAACGCGCGGCAACTCGCAGGATACTCCTTTAAAATCCTTTTACGATGGGGAAAAAAGAAAAGAGAAAAAGATTTTGAAAACAATTTTGCGCGGTGTGCTTGCGTTGTTCACTCACTTGAAATGGAAGCCATAGGATGAGAAACGCACCGACCGTAATCGCCAACGTCTGTCCGTAACGAGGCAGCACCAAGGTCTGTGTTTGATGTCTGAATGATAATTCCACTGTGTAAATTGCGCGTGCGTGTGCACGTGCGACGAGATAAACGTACACGTAGCAGCTCAGCAGGACCAAGGCGCTCGGTGCCCAGACTGCCCCGAACAGAAACACCCTGACCGGCGGTAGGACGGCCGCGTCGAATCTGCAGCTGCCACTACAAAATAAAATTGAAATAGGTGGATATATTAAAAATCTCGTACAAATGCAAATAAAATGTAACTGATATGATTTTATAATATTGTATTAAATGCAAAAGGTTTTTTTATTATTAATTTATATTAAATTTCGCAGGATATTTTAGCAGATATATATATATATATATATATAGTACATACTAACATATTTAGAAACACGTGGTCCTTTATTATTTAAAAAAAAAAAAAAAAAAACATGATACGCGTGAGCGGAATATACGCTGCCAGATATATAACTGCTTATAAAAATTTATATCTCATAAATGCAATGTCCGCAATATAAGCGCAACGAGATAGACATGGGATTCGTGCAACGGACCGGGAATGGGATCGATCGATTTAAGTTCCCCCAGGTTACTTTGTGATTGCGCAAAGGTACGGTATCAAAGGGTTAAAGAACCTTCTTTTCGCTCTTTGTAGCTTACGTTTTAATGCGTCGCTTGACCGCCCGCGCGCAACTTGCATCACGTCGAGCTTCACGAAGTGAAAGACTTTCTCGCCTTGTCAGGTGATGCAAGCAATATATCGTAGATATATCGGTGCAATTCATGACAATGATGTAATTGGAGACCCCCCCCCTGTGTTTTTATATCGCGTTTAGATTGCGTGACTTGGAACTGAATGCCGTAGAGCGATTATGTTTATGTCGAGATCGTGCTGAAAATTTATTAAATACCGAGCGTCCGCTTTCAAAGAATTACAAGCGGTCACAGATTAACAGTTATCCGTTTATGAATAAAAAAATGTTGTCTATACAATATCTTTTTTCGAATTATAATTTGAAGCTTATTTTCAATATTGAAATATGGAATGAAAGTAGACATGAAAGATATAAATTTCTTGATCATTATTGAGTCAAAGTTAACAAGAAAATTATTCTAATCACATACATATATATATATCTTTATATAGTCTCAGTAGAGTAATAGCATCACACATTTCTTTAAAAAGATCACGATCATATTATGCTGTTATAAGATACGATCAATTATAAAGCGATGTTGAGCTCTTTGACAGTTTGTTTATTATACTAAAGCGTTGAAAAGATAGATAATGGAGCATTAAAAATAGCAAGACTGAATATAGTTTAAGTCTGATCCTCATCCTTGCAACGCAATGTATATTATAATCTTTAACGTGCAGCGCACATACAAATCTTTTACTTATTATGCCATCTGTATAATATCCGTTCTTTTCGAGATGCCACGTGTCGCTGAATAATATGCGATGCGTTTTAGATGATGTAGGTGTTTTCAGATGGAACTTTAATAGAGTTTCTCACAATTCTATTCATGGCAATGTAGCGCATGGCGTTAGAAAGTTTGTTTAGCGCTACAAGAGTGTCCGTTGAACACTCGATGGATCGTTCCATTTTTAAAATCTTAATCAACGGAAGGTTAACTCAATCGAACTTTGTTGAGTAAGCTGATTGTATCATATTTATCGCTCAACGAATTAATTTGTTTTCGTATACTTTAAATATCGCTTTTATCATCCGTGATCATTTTCGCGGCAGTCATACCGCATATAATTCACTTTTGCTATATAAGGAGAGCTTTTCATTATATCATTCTTTTCCGCTTAATTCCGAAAAATCGCAAGTTCCTTTATTTTTCAGAGGTAATAAATAATGAATGTATCCGAGATTTAGACGCGCGATATATCATCCGAAAATTATCTTAAATAATATATCAGGTCTACCGGAAAGTTCTGTCCGTTTTTGGAATAAAACAAAATACAAATTTTTATTACCGTCAATAAACTTTATTAAATAATGTAATTGCCATTATTCGGAGAAGTATTGTCAGCAACTGGATAATTTAAATATAGCAGTCCAAGAAAAGAGGCCGGCGATGTTCAATAGGAGGAACATCATACTGCATCATGATAATGCTAGGCCACATGCTGCTTTGGGGACTCGTCAAAAAATTGCAGAACTAGGCTGGGGAATTCTGTCGCATCCACCATATTCCCCGGACTTAGCACCCTCCGACTATCATTTGTTTTTGTCCTTACAAAATTTTTTGAGGGGCGAGAAATTCAAAAATGAAGAAGATATCAAACAAGCACTGGTTCAATTTTTCGTATCAAAAGATAAAACATTTTTCGAAAATGGGATATACAAATTGCCCTCACGCTGGCAAGAAATCATTAATAATAATTGCAATTACATTATTTAATAAAGTTTATTGACGGTAATAAAAATTTGTATTTTGTTTTATTCCAAAAACGGACAGAACTTTCCGGTAGACCTAATATTTATTAGAAATGAACGTGGGGGAGTGTACTTTAAGAAGTTGTACCATTAATTTCATTGATTGAATAACGTTTGACTCATAATCTTTTTCGTAAATACCGCGACGTGAAAAATATCGCACATTAAGTAAAAAATTGCAGAGAGAGATAGATCGCGCGCTTGATTTCTTTTGTGACTCTTTAATTGCACGAAATGATGCTCTGTCTTTTTCGCTTCTATTTATTTTTATTTACTTATGATATTATAATTAGAATATTTAAAAAGTTATATTTTAGAACAATAATTATAAGTGAATTTAATAATACTCAAATTCAAATTGTCACGTGCAATATTGGATATTATTAGTATATGAAACATTTGAATGTATATAAAGTATATTTTATCGCAATTAGTTGTAATTTAACGATTAATTGGAGATTCTGGATAAATATGGTTATTCGTGGAAGCGTGGACGCTATACAAAATTATATATAACCATTAATTTTTCTCTCTTTTTGTGTTTATAGAACGTGACTAGAAGAAAATTTGGTTTTAATAATTTTACGGAGGTATTTTGTTTGTTGGTATATGTGGGAGGAGATTAAAATAGAATCTGCTACACTATAACAAAGTTGAATATTTTCAGGAAATTTACTATAAAATATAAAAGCAAATGATCTTATCTTGGAGTAGCACGATAATAATCCAAAAATTTACATTAAACATTAATCACACGTGTATATCGTTACTTCGTGTTAAGTTCTCCATGAAAATTTATTGATATAAAGATAGAAGAAAAGTTAAAATAAAAATTAAAAATAGAACAAGGATTAAAGAATAAAATACGTGCGCGTATGTATTGTATTTTGGATTAAACTAAACAATTCATATGGTACTCCATTTCAATTTAAGTTAGGCAATTTTAACAATCCCGAAAATCGCAAGCTCTCTATAATATATTCCCCGGAATAATCCTAAATAATAAATGTACACGAGATTTATGTGAGAATGTATACCATCTGCAGAGATTATTCTAAATAATAGATTTATCTTAGAATTAACACGGAAGAGTAGACGACAAAAAGTTGCCATTTATATTCACTGATTGAGTAACGCTTGGCTTATTGTAGCAATCTTGTAACAATCTCTTGTATCTCTTTACAACCTGCCGTGAAAATTTTTTAGCAGCTCAAATTGTTCTCGATAAATACGCAATGTTATTGTCAAAATACTGCAACATAAGAAATATGGCATATTGAATAAAAATCTTTACCTATGCGACTGCATCTTTCCGGTGATTTGAGCATAGATGAGGGGCGAGAGGCCGATGGCGATAGCATATATCCAAAAGACCGCGATGTACTTCTCTATGCTGCTGTGGGTGATGATGTTCTTGTACCGCAACGGTTGTGCCAATGAAGTCAAACGATCAACCGCGATTGCCACCGTCACCAGGACGCTTACGCTGCAGAGCGCGATTATGATGCAGTACGGCACGATGCAGAGGGCGGAGACGCCGTTTTCCGGTAAACCGGAGAGCTCCAGTTGCATCCCGAAAGGCATAAACACGCCAACCTGCCAACATGAGAGAAGAACTTGTTTATTTACCGCAAATCTAAACAAGAATCTGCACTTGTGTTGTTGAATGAAAACCGAACTCGTCGTCAAGAGACGCGTGGAGTCAATATTGACATTATATGAGGAACCAGTTTATGCCGCGAGAGCATTGTAGAACATCAGTAATTGATGTTACTAAACTAGTAATTAAATAATTTCTAATGACAAATCTTTCTCTTATTTTTTTTATGTAAAGCATTTTAAATATGTATCAATCGTATATATGTATAATGTATATTATATACTGTCTTAAACGTTGACACAAGCACTTTTTATAATTTAAGAATATGATGTGAAAGAGTTAAATAATTATCTCACCCCAAAATCGCTAATGGCCAAGGAGACTAGTAGGCAATTGGAAGCGGTTCGAAGTCTCTTGTATTTGTAGAAGGCGGCCAGGATGATGGAGTTGCCGGTGACAGTGATAGGTGACAGAATGCACACTATGGAGACCGCTAGAACCACCGAGATGGGACTGACATCCAGTTGCGTGTCTATCCTGGTGGGTGTGGGTGTGAGAGCGGTCATCAGTTCTTCGGCGACGGCGGTGGACGGCAGCAACGTGTCTGTAGCGAGCGTTGACATTGTCGTTCTCGCGGCGATAACCGAGTCCGCACTTATCCTCGCCTACAGAGTTTAAATTCGCTCGTGCAGTAGCTATTAGCTCGCATTTGCAATTCGGATGAACCGGAACGTAACGTTAATGCTCGCACGGTGGACGATGGTCAGCATCTGGATGTCTGGACGGGTTTTAACGCCATTAGGATCAACTGGAGGCAATTTGCTGGACGAGGGCCCACATGGCAGTTCTTGCGACACGAGGACGTTTAATTAATTCCGAAGTGTCAAAACGCGGAGCGCACTTCGTCTCGGGAACTGCATTTTCTCACGTCTAATGTTCAATCCCCGCTATTACGATTACTCCTTTGATAAGAGTAATTAAAACCAGCTCTCTAGTGCTTTTAATCTTTTTAATTAAATATTCATTTTTCAAATGCACACGTACCGAAACTATCTACAGTGCGAATAATTCCTTAGACGGAGATTCGTGATCAGAATTTATTGAATATTTGGAGATAAAATATAGTTAAATTATGTCTTTAGTAAAAAAAGGTTATATAAATATTATTATAAAAATTATGTATTACGTAAGCGAATAGATAATACATAGGAGCATATTATTGATGACAATCTAAATCGGAGATATCAATGATATTAATGTTCACAATGATTGGGTTGAGTAGTCAATTTCTCTGTAATCTAGTATTCGAATATTATGTTCTATTTTCGCAAATTTTAATACGTTTTGTTTAAACATAACGTTAATTAAATTTTCGTAACGCTTTATTAATCATTTGTCAATTATATAAACCCAATTTATCGAGTGTCATTATGAACAGATATTTCCACGATAATCAAAAAATTCAATATGATATATTTTAATAGAAATAATAAAAATAATAAAAATAATATAGAAATAATAGAAATAATAGAAGTAATAGAAATAAAAGAAATGTCCTCCTCCGTACAACGTCATGACGCAATGTTTTCCAGACTGTCACGTCGCGTCAGGACGACACTGACGATCGACGGCGAGATCACTTGCCCTTAACACGCGGATGATCAGTCGCGCTGACGTCGTCGCTCCATACTGTAAGCAAATCATTTTTCATGCGATAGACCGAATAATTGGATTATCCCCGGGACAAGTGCTTTTGGGATGCAATCATCGTTAATCTTCGATCGTCGTATTTTTAATTATTCGATAACGATAGAGATATGTGAATCGTGATTAATAATAGAAAATCAATATAAATATAATGATATCGCAAATTAATGCGAAATTGAAAATTTTTGGTAATTACATTATTACAGAATTTTAAAGCTTATTTACACATGTCTCCTGCACTTTACAGCATGATAACTGAATATACATATATCGCGCGAAATAGCTGAATGTATATTATACATTTAATTTATGGTAAATTGTCTTTATCGTATATATATATACATTTTGTGTAAAATTTTATTTGCTATTACAGAAAAAAACAGATAAAAAATTATTTTATCTTTCCGAACAAGTAAAAAAGAAGTGATAATGGAAATTAAAAAAGTGATTACAATAGATTAATGTTATATACATTTTGTTCTATAATAAAGCATTGGTATAATATTGATATAAAATTTTATAAAACAGTAGCATGATATCGATGTTATGATGTTAATGGAATTATTGGCATGAATTGACTTACATGACCTAGATTTCTGTATTATTTCTATTTTTATTGTTTTTATTTTAATGAAACTCTTACATTTAAACTTTAATTTTATATGGAGATATACATATGTATATCATTTTGAAAATTGTGTGTGATTCCAATTTCAAATCTTGTATTATTTCTACTAAAAGATAATTTTAAACAGTGGAGTCTTATTATTGTCATGTGCGAAATTAAGGTATACAAGATGGAGTTATGAAAATATAGTTGAACTCTATTTTATGCGTTTTTATAATGTCTCGGCTTTGAAATTGTAATTTTCTCGGAAAATTGTCGATTTTAATTAAAACGTTTTAAAATGACACTTTACTTCTTAAATAATAACCCTCGCGTAACTTAATTATTACGAAAATATTTTATCCTCTTTAAAATAAATTTTAAGTATAATTTTATCTCTCTTTGCTGCCATAAATATTTACTTTCTTTATAAAGTAATCTATTTATTTCCAGGTTTCTAATTATTTTTGTGCGATTCTAGAACAATGCTCAATAATTTTTGGCTGATGAGATAATTCTTTATAAAATATGTAATGCTTTCACAAGATTCAGTTCTTTGTGCTGACCTTCCACGTTGTAGTTTATTCCCAAAGGCATTGCTCAGCAATCTGAGGCTTTCTACCTCATTGATGAGAGATTCTCGAGATTCGTGGCTTGAAGTGCTTGAGCTTAACTAGAACAATCAATCCGTTGAGAAATTACGAGCCGTCGTAACGCCGAGTTCCCTGATCTTTCTGTCAGGAATCGGAAGTGGATTGATATAAGATAAGATCTTGAATTTTTTTGCACCTATTTTTCTCTCACTCTTCACTTTGCAATTCCTTCGACTTTGTTATATCCGTTCGTCTCTTGAAATTGAATGTGTATCCTCACTTTTAATTATCTTTCTTTTGAAAATACAGCTATTGTATAGATTTTTTTTCTATATAAAATCGTGATGCACATAAAGTTGCATGTATCTCACATATTGTGAAATTCTAATTTTAGTGTGTAGTTTACATTAAAATAAGACTTTACATTAATAGCCTATAAGTTTAAATTTTTTCATAAAAAATAAGCATTAGTTTCTTCTTCATCTTCCTATTAAAATTTTATTACCTTGTTATAGTGATTTTTTTACTGAAAGTATCGCAATATGTGCGCTTTTGCATTGTATTTTTATAAATATTCTATATTCTTTGGTAACTCAAATAATTAATAATTATATCCAAAGAACGATTGTTACCGAGTTTGCAGGAATAACAATCGCATGTTCTTTCTGAATATTCCCATTTCTCACGAACGAAAAAATGATAGAGAATATGTTAATTTCGCACGAATGAAAAGGAAAGAGCTTACGGATGTCACGTGATATCCACGTTGATAGCCATCCGTTTGCGAACAAAAGGCGGGTCCCGTGTCGGTAGAGAGAGCTTAAATTCGTTCGTGCAGTAGCTATTAGCTCGCATTTGCAATTCGGATGAACCGGAACGTAACGTTAATGCTCGCACGGTGGACGATGGTCAGCATCTGGATGTCTGGACGGGTTTTAACGCCATTAGGATCAACTGGAGGCAATTTGCTGGACGAGGGCCCACATGGCAGTTCTTGCGACACGAGGACGTTTAATTAATTCCGAAGTGTCAAAACGCGGAGCGCACTTCGTCTCGGGAACTGCATTTTCTCACGTCTAATGTTCAATCCCCGCTATTACGATTACTCCTTTGATAAGAGTAATTAAAACCAGCTCTCTAGTGCTTTTAATCTTTTTAATTAAATATTCATTTTTCAAATGCACACGTACCGAAACTATCTACAGTGCGAATAATTCCTTAGACGGAGATTCGTGATCAGAATTTATTGAATATTTGGAGATAAAATATAGTTAAATTATGTCTTTAGTAAAAAAAGGTTATATAAATATTATTATAAAAATTATGTATTACGTAAGCGAATAGATAATACATAGGAGCATACTATTGATGACAATCTAAATCGGAGATATCAATGATATTAATGTTTACAATGATTGGGTTGAGTAGTCAATTTCTCTGTAATCTAGTATTCGAATATTATGTTCTATTTTCGCAAATTTTAATACGTTTTGTTTAAACATAACGTTAATTAAATTTTCGTAACGCTTTATTAATCATTTGTCAATTATATAAACCCAATTTATCGAGTGTCATTATGAACAGATATTTCCACGATAATCAAAAAATTCAATATGATATATTTTAATAGAAATAATAAAAATAATAAAAATAATATAGAAATAATAGAAATAATAGAAGTAATAGAAATAAAAGAAATAATAGAAATTGATGGTTTGTCTGCGATACAGATTTTATTTTCTACTTGCAGTTTATCATCATTAATCAAGATTGTATTAGACGTAATTGTATTAGACATAATTAGAATAATGCCCGCCTCCTCATTTCCACTTTTGTTGCCAGTAGTACGATCGACGTAGCAAACAACTATCCAAACAAAAGGTAGCGTGAATAAATTGCGGCAAAGAAAATTTGCATCTCGGAGAGAACCTTGTGAATGCTGAGCAATAAAAATAGCGCGACGTAACACGTGCAAAGAATCTATACGATAACTGATAAAAAAACGTAAGCTTCAGGCCTTCTTAATTCACACGTACATTTTGCAGAAAAAAGAGGCAACTCCCTCAGCCTCTTTAAAATAGTCTTGCTTATGTTTTTGCTTATGTTCGTAGAAGTCGTCGAATATTATAAAGTTTTGGATATAAAAAAAAAGAAAAAAAAATACACGGGAAAGAAACACTAAAGTATACAGATTAAATATTTGCAAGTATTTCCTTTTTTTAAGATATAAAAATTCGATTCTTAATATTTTTCTTTTATTCAAATTTCGAGGAATCCTATTAAAAAAATAAATCTCTCTTTTTATATATATATTATATTTTTAAATTATTAAAATTTTTAAAAATGAGGGAATCAATTTTCTTTTTTTTTGTGATTGTCTTACTTCAAACGTTTGAATCATGTTGCATCAAAGTTGGAAATTGAGAAGAGCTTTCATTTAAGGAAAAAGTTGTTTCGTGCCGAGTGGCGGCAGCGGAGCGAATTTCAGGGAAATGTACTTTTCACGCACACTCTTTTACATCGATGATTAATTGGAAACAGGTCGAAACAATGCTAGAACGTTTTTCGGTTCGCGCATCGAATCTATAGTCAATCATCGGAACGGAAAACAAATTGCGTTACAGCGGCAACAAGCGATGAGTGAGATACGTCAGTTTTCGGCGGATATATCATATCATCGTGTAGCCTTATATTTCGGGGTAACTGATTCGATTTCCGATAGAAGCTGACAAGTCATCGTTGGAAGAGCTAGTCGGATAATCAACTCAGAAATTGCATGCCTAATTACGGAAGGGTGGAGAATTCACGATACAAGGGCCTGGCTTTTTTCACTCGTGTCCCTATGACCCGTGATTTAATTACGGTTTGCGGGACGTCGCGCTGGGATCGGAAAATGTCTCGATCTGATTGCCTCTGAACTTTGCGATCGATTAGACTAATATCGGAGAAATGTAGGATTAATCGCCTAGATAGGCGAATCGTGTCCGGAAAGAATTTTTATTACGCTTTATATAATAAAATCGTCTAATATAATTGCGAATAAAAGTTTGGATATTTCTGTCTATATTTTCTTTGAAATGTGCGAGCCACTTCCGGATTGATGCGGTATATATTTATCGATCAGTTTAGTCGTTTATTTGTCATGCAGAGCGCACGCATATTTATCTGTGCGTTTTAAATTTTTGTACGAAATATGAAGAGAAAAAAATTTATTTTTGACATTTTTGTATAATTCCAGAAATAGATATATGTTAAATTTGTGTGAATTAGAATTCACAGACTTTGCGGCTGTGGTTAAAAAAAAAAAAAAACGCGTGTGAGAGATTGTTCGATCATTTTCCTCTTGATGAACTATGTGAGTATCCAATAAAGCGCGAAGTATGTAGATTTGATTTAATATATACATGAGTTTTTAATTATAATACGATGGTTTCAGCGCAATGACAGGATTATGCAATATTTATTCTGAGCGTGTCATTCACTATATTTATTCCTATCATTGATGGCATGAATATTCAGATTTAGGTTTCATTGAGTCATGCATTGCTAATCATCTTGTCCTTGCGATCTTAATACATCCATGACAAATCTTCAACGCCAACGCGAGAGCGCGTCGTTTATTCTTACTAAATATCTTCGAAAGCAGTTACGTACGTAAATGCATTGTATAAATACATGATGCAACGATTATAATTTTGGTCGTTTGGATCTGATCAAATCTTTTTTAATCCATTTACATGATTTATTCATAAATTCCATTTTGATATTTCTTTACTGAAAAGCGCGAAATATCGAGTACATATATTTTCTTGGAGTATCACGTCTTCTATCGGCTTCATTATCTAAAGTCGAATGAATAATGGCTAGATTATTTTATGGAATGCAGCGCCAAGAGATACGCAAGAGAGAAAGTAAAAGTTCTTCTTAGAATGCGTGTTGTGTTTGACAAGATTTCATGCCCGTAATCACAGCGGGAACTCTGAAAACATGAAAAAATAAATGTCATGGATTTGGCCATGACATCGTGAAAATAACGGCCTTGATATCGTTCATATGAGCGAAGAATGTCGAGAGTGTTATGTGTGCAAGGGGATTTTATCGAAGGTTACGCTAATTGATACTAGTTACAATAGCTACAATGAAAAGCGCCGAATTGAGAGCAAAAATTGTGTTGCATGGAAATCTGTAATATTAGCGCAAATCATTGCGCAATAATTAAAATTTTCAGATATTAATATGTATGAATAATTCATATTACAGAATACTGTTTTATTTGTCGCGCGAAATTGTCAATATATCCGACAGTATTTTTGTCACGTAGCAACATTACGAAGCTGGGATATGATCTTTGCTACGGTTGTTTTTCCCTTTGAACAAATCTCTCCTTCTGTATAAATAAGCCTGGAAGGGTTAATGTTTATTTGAAAAAAAAAAAAAATGGATTTCTTGATATCTCAAAAAAAATTTATGAAATTCTTCTATACGCCACGCATTTGCAATTTATCTTAACAAAAGATCTATAGAAGATATATTTAATTGCGTTATATAATTATTACACAGAAAACTGTATATATTTAGAAAAAAAACGCAATCTCAACTTGTTTAAGTATAAAAATAGATTTATCCTCAATCGCGACGGCTTGCGTATCAAATTGCCCTTAAATAAATGTAAATGCGCTTGACCTGCTTTATCACTGATACTTAATATCGTCGCGTATAATCCCGTGTTTGCTTCGATATCCTTGATATATCTGGATTTCTAGTTGCCTTTGCAAGTGACCTGATGTGTGGGTAGATATTTCTGAACTACGTGACGTAATTTCATAGGATTCGTCAGTATTGACCGAATGTCAACTTCCGATGTTAATATCCGGTAGAGAAACGAACGAGATCTAATATTACGTGTTGGAATGCAAGGTTTCTTACGATGGAAACAGGAAATACCACGGATAGTGCGAAACTTGAATAATCAATATCGATGGCAGTGAAAAACTTCGAACGTGATGTTCTTAACTTAGAAGTGCAATAAAGAAAAGTGTCTCCTACAAAAGGGGGACTCAAGTTCTCGAAAGATTGCTAAAATGTATTACTCGCCAAAGATAACATGTGTAAAGAAACATCCGTCTGATTTTTTTTTGTTTGCAAACAAGAAACTAGAAATTATTAATAGAATTAAATAAGCTATCGTTTCTGCACAAGGAGCTAATTAACAATAACGCTTTGCAATCGGTTCCATTAAGTCCGTATATTTTATCCTGGATATATGTATACTGTTCATCCGACAAATAATGTATTATGTTTGGCGAAGCTATATTCAATGTCTTTACTATTCAATAGCAATCGTTACGTAATGCTAAGAATCAGTGAATCATAAATATTGTATCTCAATAATTTGCGATCGGGAATAAACGAATATTATAGAAATATCAGAAATATCTCATTTTCTTAATATATTTATACTATACACAATGGGGGGAGGGGGGAATAATTGATTATATTCGGTTTATTATTATTGGTTTCCACGGTCTATAAAGAAATCTTTATATATATTCAAGTAGCATTACATCTGCGAAACTGATCGAAAATTAATATTTTATATAAACTGAATATAAGCCAGCAAGAAAAAATAAAATTAGTGTTTATACACAGATTTTTACGGTTCAGAGAGTGCAAGCCACCATCGAAAGTAAATTATTCGATGTTGTTCAACTTGGAGTTTGCAGATGATGCTGCGGTGATATATCTTCATTCGTAAGCTGAGTCAATGCAAACGTGTCGACGGATAGCCGTGTAAAACGCACTATAAAATTATGCAATATTAATAAAAAAATAATTGAATTCTCTTGTTGTAACAATTTACGCAGCTCGAGAGATATTTGCGATTAAATATTTCTGTACTGTAATTTTTTTTTTTATTTGTACACAAACGTGATGGTATGTAAAACATGCAGCAATTATTAGTTTTCTCATATTGATAACGAAGTTCAATAGTAGCCTGCGGCAGAAATAATTTCTTTATCTATTACGGTAATATATATATAAGCAATTAAATCGAAACGAGTTGCTATAATATCGAATTATTGCCCAGTCAAATTGGAAAATAAAAATAAAAATGTTCTTTGATCTCGTTCGAAAAAATGGATTAAATTGATTTTGTCTTTCTCATGTTTTTGTGCAGTTAATTCAAACTTTTGAAACAGATTTTTTTTTCTTTCAAAGTGTGCATTTGTTTTGCATGTGATCGCAAAAAAATGCTTAAATTTGCATACTTTTGTTAGATGACTGCTATGTTGCACGCCAAGCGTTTTGTGCTTGTAAAACACAGCAATGCGAAATTTCTCGAAAGCGTGCTTTATCGCAACAAGCGCGTTGTTCACAAAGAGATTTAAACTTACATACACGTCATATATGGAGCAAAACGATCGCTTAAAATAACTGTTTGCCTATTAGCCGACTTCCGCAACTGCATCATGTTTAAATAAGAAGCGTGGTTCAAGAAAGACATACAACGAGAGAGAAAGAGAGAGAGAGAGAGAGAGAGAGAGAGAGAGAGAGAGAGAGAGAGAGAGAGAAATAGAAATTAAAGCGATTTCACAATTTAGATCCTATATTCGTATTTTGAAATCATTACTCGTGTGTCTGAGAAGAATACTTTAAAGCTGAAGGAAGACGAACTAGAGTCACGGACTGCGCGAACAACCTAGTAGGAAAAATATTTGCTCATCCTCGTGAATAAGACACAAAAGAGCGAAGGTTTCTTTACGCGGAAATTGTTTTTTACACATTGTGAATTCACTTTTATAAATTTAAGAACGAAAAACAAACGAGTATTTTTATAATTTTAAACATGCATCATAAGTGGTGCTAGCTAAAAGTACACTTTATTAAGGAAAACCATTTCAGCCTAATTAAACGAGTATAAAACGTGAGATTATAGTCATTCTGGAAAACGTATAATTCAAAATATAAATATAATTAACTTTTAGTTTAAAAAGTAAAGTTTAATTAATTTCAGAAAAGAAGAATTCAGACGGGATAAATTTTTTATTTTGGATTAAACATCCGAAGTAGATATATATGTTTCAAGTTAGTACCTCAAATTAATATTAGTACCAAAAATAATAAGCATTGTATTTTTTGCGTTGAAGAACTACAATGCGAAGAGTTTAAATTCCTTTATAATTACTATAACTTCGATTGTCCCCTCTCTCTTCTCCTTCAGACGCGCTTCGGTAAAACTCTACGGCAAGTTATGAACAAAGTTGCATTTGCATATTTCTACGGCTGAAGGAACTTGGATGGACTTCAATCAACTTATGCATACTGAAACTGGCTACGTAAAACGGCAAAATAATACTACACTATGACTTATATTAATTCAACTTCGCGATTGTATTTTTTGCGAAATTATATGATGTTAACAATGACATAATACAGGGAATACTATTAAGATGCAAGCCTAATCCCTTTTTTGTGCTTACTAGAACACTATAAGCGCGCACCATTTATTTTGTGTGTATGTGTATATAATTATTTACACATATTAACTCCAGTTTTCCGTTTTTTCAAAATAAATTAAATAGAAATTACACACACACTTAATATTTGAACTATCAAATGCGTCGCTCAATTATGACAGACTTTTATTGATATAAAGTAATGCACAGCGCAACGTCGAGATAACCAATCAGCATCGCAGGAAAGAGGTAACAATACTTGCGAGTATCGATTTAACATACCTTTTTAAAATGGCGCGGCGTAAACATTGGCGCGCGTAAACATTATTTATGTATCACGGCCTTGTTATCATTTATACAAAGAATTTATACAAACTTGAATAGAACTGTAGTGGGGCGAGACGCTCAAATTCCTTTCTTACGTATTATCATTCGCACGGCGATACTCGAGCAGTAAATACCGTCGTTGCCGTCATCGTGCCGCGGATATAAATCAAAAATTACATTTATATTTATTGTGTAAATAAAACTAACATTTGTTATGTAACAAAATTTAATAAATATATGGTACATTTTATTTTATTAGAGATTAAAACTTGTATATATATTTGTACATGTATTATATTGGTATGTCAATTTATGTAATATT
>NW_021849399.1:0-268 GCF_003651465.1 Formica exsecta
AAATCAATTTAAGAAATTTATGTATTAACAATTATAAATTTAAAAAAGCTTTACCATATTAAGAAAACTGATTTATTTTATGCGGTTACAACTGTTTCTTAAGGAATAATAATTTAATATACACATATATATAATGTATATAAAAAAAGTGTTTATAAATACAATAGAGATTATACAGTTTAAAATGATATACACTGTTTTTACAATAAAATTATTTATTTATTATTAAAATAATTTTCTTAATATTGAAATTTTTAAGAAAGTTGAT
>NW_021849400.1:0-484 GCF_003651465.1 Formica exsecta
ATATATAAATCAATAAATGTGTATGTTAAGAATGGTCGAAAGTATGAAATTAGTCGCTCGCATATGTGTTAAATTAAGATTAAATCTTTTAAGACTTATTGCCGAAATGGATTAATGATTTCGAAAGAATGAAACATTCTGCGGTTATGAATTGTAGTTATGAATTGGAAAGGAAAAATTATTCAATTAGACTTACTTTTTTAATAGTGATTCAGAAGCGGAGGGGTGACGAATTTGTGCGGTGTTTCGCTCTGTGTCTCATGTCAGTGGCCCGATGTTCGACTCATGGTTGCTCTGGAGATGATGCCAAGTGAGGACATTGATTGCACAAATAACTAACTCGCGAATTACGGTGCAAAAGCACAGAATAAGACTGCGTTAGACTGAAGACTGGAGAATAAGTGTGAGGTTGTGAAATGTAAAAAAATGTATATCCGGCTGTCTTACGAGTTCTCTTTTTATAATCCTCTTGTGGGGGTGTATT
>NW_021849401.1:0-616 GCF_003651465.1 Formica exsecta
CGAGCGAATCCGCGAGCTCATAAAAAGTACACCCGTTACAAATAAAATATTTTCATGTCCGCTGGTCCTTAAGAGCAAGCAAAATGAACAAGATTCAACTCTATAACATTATGTTACGTATGACGTCGTCGGAATTGACGACGTAGATTTTATTATTTTACTGAATTTTTATAATTTTTTTATAAACATACCTATAATAAATTAATGGCTTCATGCCTGCAACATTGGTAAGAAATTTTAAGTACATATTTTTGTAACATTTTAATAGAAAGCACATAATTTATAATAAATTAAGAATAAATTTCAGGACCACGTGCTGCGTGTTTGGAATCTAAGTTGCAATGAATCGAGAAATTAGACAAGGCAGTGGAACATTGAGAATTACGGAAAATAAGAATGTAAGACATGCCGAGGATAGTAATTATTATTCTCGGCATGTCTTACATTCTTATTTTCTTTTTCTTTTAATTTAGGTGAAACATTGAGAATTACGGAAAATAAGAATGTAAGACATGCCGAGGATAGTAATTATTATTCTCGGCATGTCTTACATTCTTATTTTCTTTTTCTTTTAATTTATTCTTAATTTATTATAAATTCTATGTGCTTTCTATTA
>NW_021849402.1:0-5500 GCF_003651465.1 Formica exsecta
GACTCAAAACGCACACTTCTCGGTACAAATGACTTTTTTTATAGACGACTAGAACATCACAAAGCGCGCGCTACGCGCGCGCCATTTATTTTATGTACATGTGTGTACACACACGCACACGCGCGCGCGCACACACACACACACATCCACACACATATGTATTAATATATAAATAATATTAAATTAATAAGCGAATAATTTACAAATAATAATATACAGGGTGTCCTAGACCACCCGTACACCCCTTTTCTTTCAAAAACTAAGCATTTTAGAGAAAAACGTTTGAACAAAAATTGTACGGTTTTGAGAGCAACATAAGGTGGTGTCATTGGTTTGACCTTGGATGGCATCGTTAAGGTCAAGTCAAGGACACCTTTAATTTCTTAAATGGAATCCCCTATTTTTTATTGCATATTCTTATAGCCTAATCTTACCGTAATACTTTTATGTATAGAATAATGAGACAAATCAATTAGTAAAAAAAAATAATTGTTTTTAAGAAAAAGTATGTAATTATTTACAATGTATTTTTTAAAACAATTATTTGTTTTTTTCTTTACACTAATTTTACGTAATTTTTCTTTACACTAATTTTACGTAATACTTTTATGTACAGAATAATGAGACAAATCAATTAGTGTAAAGAAAAAAAAAATTGTTTAAAAAAATACATTGTAAATAATTACATACTTTTTCTTAAAAACAATTATTTTTTTTTTTGCTAATTGATTAGTATCATCAAAAGAAAATTTATATTTCTTTTTTAAAATGTATATTTCCTATCTATTTTGTATATACAGGGTGTATCATTTTAGGTGATGCAGCTGAATATTTTTTAAAGTAAAAGAAATTGGAAAAAATGTTTCAGACAAAAGTTGCATGATTTCGAGAGGGCCACATGATAAAAATATGGACTTGACCTTGAGTGATCTTTTCAAGGTGAGGTCAATGCGATCGATGTTTTCTTAAATGGAATCCCCTATTTTTTATTGCATATTCTTGTAACTTATCTCAAGAGCTTTCAAAACACTATACTAAAGTATTTTTTTATTAAGTACTTTTTGAGTTATTTTATATTATAGTCTGACATATTTTGATGAGATGGACTAAAAAATAAACTACTATTTTATATTATTGATGTTATACTGATTAAATAGTAATCTTTTATTTAACGTCTATTTAAATTAAATTATTAATGTATAAATAGTTAAACAATTTGTATTTCTTTGTTATCAATAATTTGTAAAAAAATGTAAATAAAACTAAATATTTTAAAACTAAAAAATCCATATTATGTTGATTTGTTTAATTAATTACTAGCTTTTTATAAGAATAAATAATGTCATCGTATGATTCTTACGTGAATTTGTATTATATGGTACAAAACTATCATATTATCATTAAATTTTTTTTTTGGTATACTTTTAGCACAAAAATGTATAAAATATTCAGAAGAGAAATATAATATTTAGAAATATAAATAATTCAATGTGATTTTCTAAGTTATATGTTTTAATAGATTTTTTTTATATTAAATAGTCACATATAAATTTATTTATGTACATATTTTTGTTTTTGGAAATTCAAATATACATTATGTGTCCGTTAAGTAATGAGACTGATTTTTTATAGGACAGCCTTTGAATTAAAATATGATAGTAAGTGTGTTTAGAATTGTGATTGCTAAAAAGTGTTGTACTTACAGGTGCAACTGTTAAATTGGATAACGCTACAATGCTTATGTAGCAGTTATCAAAGGAAGAATATGACTATAGCATGTCAAAAGTCATGGAACAAAAAGCTATAGTAAAATTTTACTATAAATTAAGGAAAACTGCCATAAAAGTATACCAAGACATAAAAAAACATTACAATGACTATCTGAGTTGTGCAGAAACTAGCCGTCTACAGCGAAGTTTATTTTCAAGAATTTTCTCCTTTTTTAAACGTTGAAAGTCAGCAGAATATTTGTTCATAGCTCAAACAATCATTGCTGTAAATTGTCTTTAGATCTTGATATATTTATGGTAATTGGCATGAAATTTGTTGGCATTTTAATTTTTTGGCATATATTCCTATAGCAATTTTTTTCTAATTTGTAGAAAAATTTTACTACAGCTCTTTGTTTCATGACTTCTGACACGCTCTTACTTTATGATTGCTGCTTGAAAATTATTGCATTATTCAACTCAACAATTACACCAGTAATTACGACACTTTCTAGCAGTCACAACTGTATAAGCAATGTTTATTATTTTCATTCAAAGAACTGTCCTATAAAATATTAGTCTCATTAGTTAACAAGCAATCGGTTTGCTGTTTATGTACAAGATTGAAAGGACTTAAAGTCTTGTTAATTTGTAAATATAAACGCGTATTATTTGTGTTGTAAGTGATACAGTTCATATCTTGTGTTCAGTGAAGGTAAGGTATTCGTATCGTACGTTAGTACTATTACCGATAGAAGTACGTTTAAGTGAAAACTATGGTTTGGTCAAACAATGAAATGGCAGACATGCATCTCATATATGGATTTCCCGATGGTAATACAGTCAGAATTAGACGTTTGTATGTGGAAAAGTTAAAAATATTGGAAAATAAAACAGGCTGTAACTCGGAAACAAAATCATATCGGACATATGTTTATATGAACTTCTTTTCTTATTTTTGTATCCTGAATCCACTACTGCAATACTTCCCACTTTTTAGGATACACCCTGTATATATATATATGCTGCATCGACAATTTGAGAATCCATCCAAGGATTAATTAAAGACAAAATGGGATCACAACTTGATCTACGGTCCGTACAATATCTAAATTGAGAACAGAATCGAGAATTAATCTCAAAATAGGATATATACATTTCATTGCAGATTTTATTTACATTACATTATATTATACTTTGTAAAATTAAAAAGTTAATACTAAGAAAGAAAGAGAAAAAGAGAGAGAGAAGAAATATTATGTAATTATTAATAATTTAGGAAAAATATAAATTCTTTCAACATTTTATAATCTTGAAAAAAATGTCTTATGATTTTCTTCATTCTTTAAAAGTAATATATTAAACTTGTATTAAAATATATATAATTATAAACGCGATAACAATATCGGCATGCTGTCATTACTGTCGATTTAATATGCCTTTCTTAAGAGTAGAAAGAAACAAGCAATTATTCTCGAGTAATGAATAATAAAATAAATTAGTTATAAATTGCTCACCTCGAGGTTGCTCTGCAGTCACTCGATGTCTTTTTGAATCTTCTTTTCTACTTCATTTTTCATTTTTTATTGCTTCTTTGGATATGATTACGACACTCATCACTCGCATAATCACGATTGTTTCGACACACTTGTGAGGTAATAGATAATTATAAAAAACGTATAATTTTTCGAGGTATAATCCGATATATGAAGCCTTCTTATTCGAGTTTCGCCGTATGACTGACGGCAGGTTGAAGCAATGATGCCAGAACAAGCTCTCGGCTCACCAACTCAGCAGTGAAAGAGATAACGCACATAAGCGTGAACCGCGTCATGTGATGCGCAGAGCGCTCTGCTCACACGTACGCGGTTCACGCATGTGTGCGTTATCTTCTTCACAGCCGAGCCGGTGAGCCAAGACCTCGTATGGCATCACTGGGTTGAGCGCGTATATCATTGTATTATTCGCAGAGGAGGCTAAATTCCTTTGTATAACAACATTCGATGTAAACATTAATACGCTATATGCTGCTAACAACAATAGGGTCGCATACCAATCGATTTGTTTTATAGTTTCGAAGGAAATATATTTAACATACGTATTATTTCCTCTCTAAAAAAGGAGACATATGTATATTGTTTATATATAATATACCATTATATTTTGTAAAAGATACGTATCCTATTTTTTTTATAATTTATAAATTTATGTACATTTTATTTAAAGCTAAAGAAGAAACAAAGAATAAGTGAGAGAGAGAGAGAGAGAGAGAGAGAGAGAGAGAGAGAGAAAGAGCAAGAAGAAAGAAGGACGCTTCATTTAAAGTTAATGAAGACAAAGAAAAAGCAAAAGATTATCAACTATAATAATATCAAACATTTAAAAAATTTAATATAAAACATAATTTAAAAAAATATAAACAAGATAAAGAGTGATAAAATAATAAATACAATATTATTACTTAATATTATATTCTTTATATCTATCCTTCTTTTTTCCTTCTCTTTTTCTCTCTTCCTTTTGCTTTTTTTTGTCTTCATTAACTTTAAATAAAGCGTTCTTCTTTCTTCCCCCCTCTCTCTCTCCCTCTTTCTCCCTCTTTCTCCCTCTCTCTCTCTCCCTCTCCCCCCTCTCTCCCTCTCTCTTTCTCTCTCAAGAGCAAGAAGAAAGAAGGACGCTTCATTTAAAGTTAATGAAGACAAAGAAAAAGCAAAAGATTATCAACTATAATAATATCAAACATTTAAAAAATTTAATATAAAACATAATTTAAAAAAATATAAACAAGATAAAGAGTGATAAAATAATAAATACAATATTATTACTTAATATTATATTCTTTATATCTATCCTTCTTTTTTCCTTCTCTTTTTCTCTCTTCCTTTTGCTTTTTTTTGTCTTCATTAACTTTAAATAAAGCGTTCTTCTTTCTTCCCCCCTCTCTCTCCCTCTTTCTCCCTCTTTCTCCCTCTCTCTCTCTCCCTCTCCCCCCTCTCTCCCTCTCTCTTTCTCTCTCTCTCTCTCTCTCACCTATTCTTCATCTCTTCTTTAGCTTTAAATAAATTGTACATAAATTAAAAAATTAAAAAAAAATGGGATATGTATATTTTACAAAATATAATGATAAATACAATATACATATATTTCCTTTTTTGGAGAAGGAATAATACATATATTAAATATATTTCTTTCGGAACTTTAAAACAAATCGACTGATATGCGATCTCGGTGCGACATATAGCGTACTAATGTTTACATCGAATTGTAGTCACACAAAAAAGTTTGGCATTCCTTGCGAATATATAATGCATCTTTATAATAATATATCTTTTACAAAATATAATGGTAAATATAAGAATAAGCGAGAGAAAAAAAGAGAGAGAAAGAGAAAGAGAAAGAGAGAGAGAGAGAGAGAGAGAAGAAAAAAATAAAAGTATAAAAGAGAACAAAATAAGAAAAGCAGAGAAAGAATACATTAATAAAGTAGAATTTTAATTTAATTACATTCTAAATTTCATATATAAGTTTTAATTACATTTTACATTCCATATACAGGGTGTCCTAGACCACCCGTACACCCCTTTTCTTTCAAAAACTAAGCATTTTAGAGAAAAACGTTTTCAACAAAAATTGTATGGTTTTGAGGGGAACATAAGATGGTGAAATTGGTTTGATCTTGGATGGCATCGTTAAGGCCAAGTCAAGGACACCTTTAATTTCTTAAATGGAACCCCCTATTTTTATTACATATTCTTGTAGCTTATCTCGAGAGCTTTCTAAAACACTATAAT
>NW_021849403.1:0-222 GCF_003651465.1 Formica exsecta
GGAGGAAGAGGCTGAAAATTGGGAGGAGGAGGAAGAGGCTGAAAAATGGGAGGAGGAGCAATGGGAGGAAGATTGGGAGGAAGAGCTTGCGGCTCCAGGAGGATAATGTAAGTATCTTCTTTTTTTAAATTTATATTAGATTTATAAACATTAAATTAATATACTAATAAGATTTCTTTCTGTTTCAGAAGGAGCCTACATATTATATTATTTTTATTATTG
>NW_021849403.1:19796-19965 GCF_003651465.1 Formica exsecta
ATAATAATATTAAATGAAACATGCTAACTTTTGTTTTCTTATCAAGAGCTGAGAGTAACCGTTCTTCGTAAGTGATACATCTCCTACTCTAAAATGTTCGAGACAATGTCTATCCCGTTGTCTGTCACAAAGTGTTTGACAGCGAACGTTTAACAGTCCATTAAGTGTG
>NW_021849404.1:0-3409 GCF_003651465.1 Formica exsecta
TTTAATTATAACTTTATGAAATCGTATAATTTCGGATTGAGGTGGGTATATATCACCCAATATTAACCCGCTTGAAGTGTATTAAATTCGATTTGACTATTTTCAATCGGTTTTAATACCGCATTTTCGGTGCAGAAATCCCAATCAATTCGGATTACATTTTTTTAAATCCGTTTTAATCGACCATTTTCGGCAGGGATTAGAGATATCTATGAAGAGATATCATAAAGAGTTCTTCTGAAAGATATCTTACAAAAAGATAACTTACTGATATCATTTCTAAGAAAATTTAATTAAGTCTTTAAAAAGTCCTGGACACATCCCGCACCCGCCCCGCCGGTAGGCAGGGTGGATCTCGCTTTACAATGTAGCATGTACTTTGTAAGTTGTAAAGCGAGGTCCACCCTGTCTACCGGCGGTGTGGGTGCGGGAGGGGGGCCGCAGGCCCCTCTTGCACCCCTCCGTGTGTGTGTGTGTGTGTGCGCACGCGCGCGTGCTTCCTGTCCGTGCATGTACTTTGGTATATCTCAAACTTTTTTTGTTAATAACTTTTTAATAAGCAACGAGCAACGATTAAATTAGAAGAAAAAGTTACTCAGAATTATGTCCTTGACAACATATATCAAGGTCAAGGTCATTGGGGCTGGGTCCCCTTTTCGCTATATTTACCCGGCGTAGGACTAAATTTAAGTCGATGGAAATATGACTGACTGCGTTCATTTCACTTCCACTCCGATCTACAAGCTTTGTCGGAGTGGCAGCAAATTGACACGAAATTTAGGCGGTGGAAACGCTTGAAAATAGATGGTGCCAATCTTTACTTTTCATTATTTCGTAACCATCAATATATAATCGATATATAGTATATATCGATATACTATGTATCGATATAGTATATATCGATATACATCTATATGTTGATGTTCATAACAGTTACCGTTTGTTCGTATTAATTATCAAAATGGAAAATAAACGAGAAAGTCAAGGATTATGTTTATTTACATTCACAAGCAAAAGTTAAGTTGGTTCTACTGAAATATCAATCTTCCTCGCTTTTATTCTACTTCCAGTGGAAATAGTATGTTAAATTCAATGCGCACCGAAACAGAATTGGATTGACGACTTCGGTGGAAACGAGATCAGTGTTACGAATTTGATCGCATTTTTGAATGTAGCAGGTTTAATCGCTCTGAGAGAGATTAATGACGTCATTGCATTATCTCTGCCAATAAAAGACTTGAATTCATAGTAAAATATAGTGATTGATTGATCCGAGTTGGATTAACTCGTTCATTCCAAAACGCTATGAGGGATAAATCTCTCTGGACGGGATTTTCGTGTGCATGCGTGAGCTATTAAGTATGCTTCTTCTTCTTCTTCTATGATATGGCTGGAAGACTTTCCGAAAGGAATTGTCTATACATCATTAACTAGGTATAGGTATTATATAGGATAATATATGATAAACTAGCCATTATATAGGATAATGTGTGAAAACCTCTTTTTTTGTGTCATATGGAAAGATGGAACCCGAGCGGAATCGAAACTGGAATCTCTCGATTACCAGCCTGCGACTCTACGCCCGGCGCCACGCATCGCCCCGCGACTATTAAGTATGCGACATGTGACCATAGACTAGGGGTGCGTTCCGTTTCACACATTGAGCGCATAGATCGCCTGAAAATCTATAGTTCACGTAACATATATTATAGATTTCCAGGCGATCTATGCGCTCAATGCGTGAAAAGTTTAAGAATTGATAATGATTAAATAATTTAATACAAAAAATTACAATTTTATTGATATAGATATTAGATTCTATTTTACATCTTAAGGGGATCCTGAACCGGAAATAAGTTGGCGCTGGAAGTTCATATTTTTTAATAATTAATAGCTTAAACGATTGCTCCTTAATTGCTCCGTCAGAATACACAATTGCTCCCCTTTTAAAATTAGTAGTTTTTGAAATATTTACAAAAAACGTAAAATTTATCATTTTCACTCAAAAACATATTTCCAATAGTTTTCTGCAACTATATCCAGCATAAAACGATTGCTCCTTAATTGCTCCATATTGCTCCATAATTATTTTCATGATTTATTGCATTTTTTAACGAAAATTAACAAATTAATCATTTCCCTAGCGACACCGTTGTCACCTATCGGCCGCCTATCGGAACTATATAGCTCAGAAGCCAACGGCGAGAATTTTCAAACATAATATAACATAAAACGATTGCTCCTTAATTGCTTCGCATTGCTCCATCATTATTTTCATGATTTATTGCATTTTTCATCGAAAATTAACAAATTAATAATTTCCCTAGCGACACCGTTGTCACCTATCGGCCGCCTATCGGAACTATATAGCTCAGAAGCCAACGGCGAGAATTTTCAAACATAATATAACATAAAACGATTGCTCCTTAATTGCTTCGCATTGCTCCATCATTATTTTCATGATTTATTGCATTTTTCATCGAAAATTAACAAATTAATAATTTCCCTAGCGACACCGTTGTCACCTATCGGCCGCCTATCGGAACTATATAGCTCAGAAGCCAACGGCGAGAATTTTCAAACATAATATAACATAAAACGATTGCTCCTTAATTGCTTCGCATTGCTCCATCATTATTTTCATGATTTATTGCATTTTTCATCGAAAATTAACAAATTAATAATTTCCCTAGCGACACCGTTGTCACCTATCGGCCGCCTATCGGAACTATATAGCTCAGAAGCCAACGGCGAGAATTTTCAAACATAATATAACATAAAACGATTGCTCCTTAATTGCTTCGCATTGCTCCATCATTATTTTTATGATTTATTGCATTTTTTATCGAAAATTAACAAATTAATCATTTTCCCAGCGACGCCGTCGCCACCTATCGGTCACCTATCGGAACTATATGGCTCAGAAGCCAACGGCGAGAATATTCAAACATAATATAACATAACACGATTGCTCCTTAATTGCTTCGCATTGCTCTATCATTATTTTCATGATTTATTGCATTTTTCATCGAAAATTAACAAATTAATAATTTCACTAGCGACACCGTTGTCACCTATATAGCTATATCTCAAAAAGAGTTTAATCAACGTTTCTTATTGATTTTTTGGTAGAATAATTGTACCTCGCTTGCTCTATTATGATATTCGCGATTGCTCCACGGTAATTATTCAGAATCACGGCTCCACCTGCAAATGGGCTATAAATATTTTTACGGATTTTTTATGTTTAGAAAAAAATATAAATAACCATTTTTAGTTGGGGGAAGCCCAAAAAAAAGTTATAGACCAAAAAAGGGTAATTATGGTAATTATTTCGAATAAGGCTTTTTCTGAATTTTGACAAATATGATCGGATCTCTCGGTAAAACTCTTTGTTGTGACTTCAACA
>NW_021849404.1:3421-3752 GCF_003651465.1 Formica exsecta
ATTATAACTTATGAAATCGTATAATTTCGGATTGAGGTGGATGTATATCACCCAATATTAACCTGCCTGAAGCGTACTAAATTCGATTTGACTATTTTCAATCGGTTTTAATACCAAATTTTCGGTGCAGAAATCCCGATCGATTCGGATTACATTTTTTAAAATCTGTTTTAATCGACCATTTTTGGCAGGGACCCCACAATTGTTGTGTGGATAGAAAAGTGTATGCGTGGACGCAGTGGGTTTCGCCCCCCCTACGAGGGGGCTCCACTTCCGGAAGATATAACCTAACCCAAACCTATTTCTGATTTAAAACTAAAATTTGGTTTGG
>NW_021849404.1:4690-5353 GCF_003651465.1 Formica exsecta
TTCCAAAAGATATAACATAACCCAAACCTATTTCTGATTTAAAACTAAAATTTGGTTTGGGTTGTGGGGTGAACTTTATAGTACATAATTACCTAATTTTCGGTAATTTTGGGGGTTTTTCGTTTTTTGGAGGGCGGGGATGATGGGGGACGGGCTCCCCCGATTGATTATCACTGTTGGAGTCACAACAAAGAGTTTTACCGAGAGATCCGATCATATTTGTCAAAATTCAGAAATAGCCTTATTCGAAATAATTACCATAATTACCCTTTTTTGGTCTATAACTTTTTTTGGGCCTTCCCCACCTAAAATTGGTTATTTATATTTTTTTCTAAACATAAAAAGTCCGTAAAAAAATTTGCAGCCCATTTGCAGGTGGAGCCGTGATTGTGAATAATTACCTTGCTTTACTTGTATAATTAATCTTTTCATGATATATCAGGAAAAAAAACCAATTATTTTCTTGGAAAAAACATATTTTCCGTAGTCTACTGCAAGTATATCCCTGCCGAAAATGGTCGATTAAAACCGATTAAAACATAATCCGTTTTAATCGGTTTTAATCGGTTTTAATCGGTTCAATCCGCGCCGGGATTAAAAAGTAATCGATTTTAATTTCGAACTAACTATAATCGATTTTAATATCGCTTTCGCGGATTATTT
>NW_021849405.1:0-210 GCF_003651465.1 Formica exsecta
ATCTGAAACAGAAAAATACAAGTCTTATCAGTATAAGAATTTAAACATTATAAAATTTCTTAAAAATAGATACTTACAATTAATTCTTCGAGTATTTCAATGCGGTTCATAACGAGACGTCAGAGTTATGATCATTTGAACATTTCTATTGAGATTTTGCAATAGGGGCCCACGGCGACAACAGAAGAAAGATAAGGCTTCACGCGGGCA
>NW_021849406.1:0-876 GCF_003651465.1 Formica exsecta
CAAAATTGAAACATTAAATTTCGTGTCTAAATTTCAACGGCGAACATTAAGAAGATTTCCGATCTTAAACGCGGAATAAGTGTCGTCGCTCGATCCCCGGGTTTTCGAATAAACGTTCTTTAAAACCTACGCTCACGTGAGTAATGTTAAATATGTTAAATATCTCAGAAACTATAAGAGACCGCCGGTTAAGTTATAAGGAAAAGTTACTCAGGGTCATGTCCTTGACAACATATGTCAAGGTCAAATTCATCGGTGAGGTGTAACCTAATATGCATATTTACCTATTTTGCTTTAGTATTCCTTAAAAGTCTAACAATTTCAGATAAATGCTTAAATTGTAATTATTACTGACAGGGAAAAAATTTTTTCGTCTGAGTTTTTTATTTTATTCTCTAGCTTTATTTAAAATATTGAGTGTTTTTCATTATTAGTAGTAGTATAGCTATGCGGGTTCTAACCCAGGTCCTCTGAGGGGGGGTGAGTTGCGAGGGGAAACCGGCGCGGGGAGTATGACGTCACGCGGGGGAATCGCGTCCTAACCGATTGGCGAGGGGTCCGCGGAGAGGGGGGAGAAGGACCGCGTCCTAACCGATTGGCGAGGGGTCCGCGGAGAGGGGGAAGGGGGACCGCGTCCTAACCGATGGGCGAGGAGTCCGCGGAGAGGGGGGAAAGGGACCGCGTCCTAACCGATAGGCGAGGGACCCGCTAACCTAACCGGTAGACGAGGGGTCCGCGGAGAGGCGTGGGAGAAGGATAACGCGAGGCGTCCATATGAGCGTAAGACAAGGATAGCGTTTGCATGCACGTTGGAGAGAGATGGAAAAGATTGCGTCCGCATTGGCGTGGGAGAAGGATGACGTTCGCATGCATGTG
>NW_021849407.1:0-230 GCF_003651465.1 Formica exsecta
ATCGTAAAGAGCAATGCTAAATAATAACTTTAATTTAAAAAGGGGATTAACATAATCTAACGTAAATATACTACAAGTACCGATAACATTGATGTTTATTTCAATAGTGCGCGGTGGATTATTGGAAAACGCTCGGTCTCTCACGACCCAGATCGGGGTTCAAATCCGAGGGATTTTTTTTTTAATACTATTTTTTAAAGTTTATGATACATCATTACATACATTTATTT
>NW_021849408.1:0-31033 GCF_003651465.1 Formica exsecta
ATTGATGACTTTTTCACGATATGTAAAAACGGATTTCATTTTATTTAAGCGATATGAACATATTCAAGATAAAACTGTGAGCATGTGTTATTTTAAAATTCACAAATGAAGCCACTATTGTATGCAGGAAGAGCAAGTTGTAAAAATCCGCCTTGCGTAGATCTATTCTTCTTTTGGAAGCTTCGTGTTTTGTCATTAGTTTATGTGAATACTTTAGATGAGAGGGCAGCTTGTAGCTCTGTTATTGTCGAGATCTTCCTTGCGAGTTTTTCGACGACACGGCGTATCGGGAAAATTGCGCGTGTCCCACCGTCCTAATTTACATAGATAGAATAGCGGCGAAATACACTTGCTGCACCGTTTATGTTGCGCGTATATGTTCGTTTAGGACTGGCTCAGGCTCTATACTCAGAACTATATTTTCAGCCTCTGCACCTCTGACTAGATTTAATATATATTACAAACACGTGCTGCAAAAAATATTCTTTGTTGGTACCGATTTGACGTGTGACAAATTATATACTTCTTTTTAAATCATTTAATTATTATAATTTCTAGAAAATGGATTTTAAGTAACGTGCAATTTCGTAATCCAAATGCAAACTACAGAGAAATATAGAGAAACGCGCAATTAAATATTGTTTGCAATAACGGATATTGTTATTTCATTTATTTACGATACATAAAATTAATCGTCTTTTTTAAAAATTCTTTTTAAATGTAAAATAATATTGTAGTATAAAATGCATATCGCATGTGCGTGTAATCCTTCTTCATTGAGTTCCTATCTGACTATTTTACGCAATAAGGATTCAGTGTCACGACAGAAGTACGATGCAGTATGATACGTGATATAGCAATTCGCTTGGAAAAAAAAACGTGCAATTCTGCGATAAACGAGACGTAACGCGCCTGTAATTACATAACAGTAGATTCTGTTGACTTATTGTAAGTATTATATGATTTATCATACACAAGCGACTGCATCTGTATACTGGAAGATATATGTATACTGGAAATGCTTATTAAGATTTTAGTCTTATTATATGCGCATATATACATATACACAATTGCTACGCGTATTATTATCATATATAAGTATATGTACACAGTAAATGTAAGTATTATTATGCGCGGTAACTAATTCTGTGAAATGCTATGTGAGCAGTATCCCCTGTTGATTGTGCATACGTTTTGTATAACGTTACTTGACACACATAGATAGACCTATCGAAATGCAGATTTCGCAAGAGATGCAGCTTCTGTCTAAAGAAAGCAATAAATTTTAAAACGCGGCGCGACGGTTCCCCTTTATCGTCTCTTTCGTATATGTACGTCAGATTTTGTTAAACGTTGATAACAATTAATTTTAATATAACTATTGAAATCATTTTACGATTAATTTATACTGACAATATTCAGTTTCTAAAGAAAAAGAAACTGCGCTTTAAATTATTTCCAATAGTTGAATCCAACATCGATTTGCGATAGAATTTTTTCTTAACGACGAATCGTAACAATTAAGAGAACAAAGAATATGCTGCAAAGAATATATTGTACATTCGAATGTATCTGGCAAAAAGAGTTAGAAGACTTGTTAGAAATAGTATATAGAAAAGAATAAAAAAAAAAAAAAAAAAAAAACCGGTATTGTGCAACGGAATAATCTAAAACACTTTCATCGTTCTTTTCCCTCGATGCGTTTTCTGGCTAAAAGATATATTAATAGGTATTTTATAATGTTTAGGAGAGATTTATATATGTAAATGAAAGACCCATGCGTATACGCCAAGTTCTGCGCTTGGCTATACCCGTTGATGCAATTTGTTGAGCTATGTAATTCTCATTTACATTTATTCAAACAGATATAACTACTAGCAGTGTACGTTTATATTTCTGCGCTGAATGCTAAATAAATTATTATTTTTTATGATGTATAACAACTTTTTTCTTTCATTCGTTGGCCTTTTCACGAGATCATCGCAATGTCAACAAAGTAAGCTTTATTTTACAATTTCTTACTTTTTTTTTCTCTGACAGGTTGCAATATTTCCTTCATGATTTATTAAAATCATATATTAAAATTATATATTTCAAATAAATCCATTTTGATGAAATAAAAATATTAGCGTTTCGAATATTAATATAACTTTTTAACTCTCACAATCAATTTTGTGTCAAGTATCTGATTTTATAATAAACGTGATCAATAGTTTTTGATGAGTAAAAAAAATGTAGAAAATGAATAAAACTATATATAGGTATATATAACACTTCATACTGCACATGTTTACTATGCATGATGCATCTATATGCACATGTCCGTCGATTCTGCTCTCGCTCGATCGTAAACAAATTTCTCGCGGGGCATTGATCCATTCTTGAAATACATCGATCACAGCTACTGGCCAGGCATCTTCATCGACCGCGTTTAGCAAGCAAAATAATATATTAAAATTATTAAAACTTCCTTTATCTAAGGATTCTTTGACAAATTTAAAGCCAATTAAAATTCATTTAAAATCACATATATTATGTATTGAAATATCATGATGTTAAGAAACTTAAGTTGAATAAATATCTAATTTCTAAAATTGTGGATTTAAAATTAGTCTTGTGTCTACTACTTTATAATAGCTCGTATTTATAACTTCATTAAATCGCACGGTTCATAAAATCAAACCGATACATTTTTCTTAAACTCAGGAATTATTTTATTTGTTTTTGAATAAAAAAAATAAAATTTCTTTTATGTAAAAGTATTATTCTATGATATAATAACGATACGTTTCGTAATTTGTTTTTAATATGTGTAGTATAATGAATATAATAACATTAGTTTTATCTCTACAGAATAGAAGGCAAAAATTATTACATAAATCTGTATTAAAGTTGTCATTAAGTCATCTTTAAAAAAAATACCTAAATCCGAAAAAGAGCTTTAAAATCTTTTCAACCTCTAATAAGTAAACGTTTGATAAGTAATCTGTCACATAAAGATCAATTGCAAAGATATGACATTTCGCAAAATGGCATTTCCTTCGAAGCTTAATCCAACTATCTCCAATCTCCATATACGCTGAATTCAATCTTTGTCACTAATCTCGAGTCATAATCCCGATACAAAGTAAATATGAATACAATTTCGTTTAAAATCGCCCACACGCATCATCTACGCTTTGTATGCGCACCTGTGCGCGAATAACTAAAAACAACATAAGCGAGTATTCGTGACACGTCCCACGTGGCGGAATTCCTGCACCCTACCCGATAGATCCCGCAAGATTTATTTTCGGAACGGTATGACGCCACCGCGCGCGTTTATAGTGCCGCACCGCACAGCCCCAGATCCGCTTCTCTCACTGTGTCGGTTTCTCAGTGAGGTTCACGGCTGCCTCTCGCACGAGTCACGCGGCGATTAATCTATACATCCATCGCGATCGAACGGTCGAAATCCCTATCTCGAACGTGTCGAACGCGCGCAAGAAGCAACGACCGCGAGTCTGTGATCGATCGCGCGAATTCCAGACGAACCAACCAACGAATCCGGCTAAGCAAGTTATGAAACGTTATTCGCATGCGATTAAACGCACTCGATTAAGCAACTACTTTTTTCTCCCTCTCTCGAGCCTTCTATATTTGAAATTCGTCGAAAGTGTGCACGCGTCTATTTGTAACTGGAGAATTGGATCTGCGATTTTCATGACTATTCGCGATTTGTCATTGATTAAATAAATATTTGATCGCTGTAGAATACATTGCGTTTTATTATTGAAAATAATGAAAGTGAAATAAAACTGTTTACGTGTTATCAATAAACACAAGAAGAAAATTTCGCTAAAATTTGATCGTAAGTTACGTACTTTGAATATACATCGGTGCATACAATAAGACATACATAAGTACTGCCGCCTAATTATTGCATAATTAGCAATACAGATACAAATGTTCGTAAACATCACCATCGTATATGCACACGTGTGGCCTTATTTCGCGAGCGGAGCGATCTGTTTCTGCAAATTACGTGGCGTGATGGAACGCGCGTAAAATGATTCTTCCGGGAATTTATCCACGACATAAGACGTGACGCGAAACTATGCGCGCATCTTTCCTTTGCCTACGAAGAAAGAAAGTCGGGCTCAAGTCTTCGCCGCCACGAATTTGATAGACTGCCAAGTCCACGAGAAGTCGCGTTACATAAGCGATGTAACGCGCGCGAACTTTGATTGCGCGCTCGCCAACACAAACAAATCGGTAACCCGTCGTCGTTTCGCGATAGTGTCTGCGCTCATCGTCGTTGAGCATATGATCGCGCGACAACAAATGCAACGATTTTAATGCCACGACGTGCGAGCGCATACTGTGCGCAGCTGCTATTCGCGGGAGCTCGGAAAACGGGACTGCAGTTTTAACTCGGAGCTTATCGTCAAGTGAACGGTGGAACGACAACGACTTTGCATCATGCAACCGGTCGCTTCATCCGCAAATCAGTATCTTGCACCTCGAACGACGATCGTACGATGTGCGTCTTTAATATCCTTCTTGTGATCACAGAGTGATGTTACAGCATGCAAATCTTATTTTCGTCGTTCTTCTCATATAACGTTATTAATTATTTAATATGCATTAATTATATGTTTCTTGTTTAGAATGTAGAATAATTTTCATTTCGCGATATAAATTGCTTCGTGGAGAAATTAAAAATCTATCGCGACAGTGATGTGAACAAGCTTCGAAACGCAACCGCCGATCTTCCACGAAATCCATAAAATTCATCGAGAGAAGACAGGACCCGTTAAGAACTCCAGACAACAAACTCGTTTGGAACGAGGAATTAATCGGGACGAGAATCAAGCGGTAAGTTTTTCCGGCAGATTATTCAAGCGAGAACGAACGAATGAAGGAGAGAGAAAGAACCGGGACCATGAAGAACGCCCATCCCATCGTCAGGGCGACGACTTCCAGTCCGGTCGATCAGGATTCCACGGGCCCCGGCAGCGAATCGGCGGAGCCGATCATCCGACTGAAGCTACAGAAACCGCTGCACTGGGAGTGGGAGCTCACGACGTCCGCCGACGCGTTGCCTGTCATCCAACTATTGGACAAGAATGGCCGGTTGCTGGTGGAAACCACCGGCCGAACGGCGCAGCGGGCCAGAGGTTCCTTCAAGAAGGGCCTAAAAACCCACGAACAATTTCCAGTCGACGAGTCGTGTGCCAACTCGATAGGCAAAGAGCAAACGTCCTCCACCACGTCGATGTCTTCCACTGCCTCGCTCGTCACGACGCCGCTTCAGGTTAATCGTAACATCGACGGCTTCAGCACTAAATTCGGTACGTGCAGCTTCGGCCCGCGAAAATCCCGAAGCGACGTAGACATTAAAGAAAGACGAAGCAAAAAGAGGCACTTGTCCGCCTTAGAAGACCCAACGATGAAGACGAAGATCGAAAGAAACGTAGAAGGTGTAGCGGCAGGAAACAAAAAATACTCCGCCGGAGATTACCTTCGACAGCAGATCATGAACGATCTACGTACGCGTAATACGATCGGGAGAACTCCGGAGGAGATAGCCAAGGACAGGTGTAAAAAAGTTAAAGCGTATCTAAGAAGTCAGAGCGAGACCCTATTGAGCTTGGTTCGCGAGGAAGAATACGACGGATATGAGACGAAAGATACTAGAATCGGATCGAGCGAGAAGAGTCCCGGAAGTCGTAGCTCGAACAAAAGCGACACACTCAACTCTGAAGAGAAGAATCCGAATGGAGAAAACAGAAAGGTGAAACCGTATCTGCGAACTCGGAGCACCGTAATTCCGACGGAGAATTCGGCGAAAAATAATTTCAAACCGAACGAAGGGGATAGAGCCATTTGCAAGATAAAAGACGACATGAACGAGGAGGAGCTGACAAAGATTAGAACGTTCTTACGCGAAAAGATACAGCGGCGAATGAATATGGAACAGGCGCGTTCGAGATCAGCCGTTAATGTCGACATTCCGGAAACCGTCGAGAACGTCAGAATCAGAAAAAGATACTCGGACTATAATTACGAGAACGATCGAAAAAACTACAGAACGCGAAAGGTGCGCAGTGAGACAAGCATCCTGCGATTTGATCCCGAAATCCTCGAAAAAGAGAAGTTGAAGTTGAATAAGCAAATAGAAAGGGAGAAATCGACAAATTGCAGAGAATGGTCGGAAGATTCCCAGCTTCAAAGAAAACCGCGTAATTATCGGCGATCAAGGAGCGAGGTCTTGGTCGAAGCTTTGGAACTGAACAATCGACCAAAATCGCAAGTCAAAAGGGAATCGTCGAGTTTGGAACGAAGGAAATTCTACTGTAAAACCAAGAGCGACATTTTGCAGGGGCAAGAGGAGACGGAGGCGATGCCGGTGGTCAGCGTTGAGAATCTCGCAAATTCCCTGAGACGTATAAAGAGCCAGGAAAATGTGGAGAGATCTTGGCGGGAATATAAAGAGCGGAAAAAAAGCGAGAGATATCGCCGAGAATCGGAGAGAGAATTACCCGAGGAGGACTTCATGAGTAAACCGAGATGGAAGGACCTGCAACGCGATCTCTGCTCCTCGCGCAACTGCAAGATTTGCCAAAACTTGAGAAACTGCGTTAATCCACTTCACGAGAAATCTCGTGAAGAGAGCGAAGAATTGTTGACGGAGAAAAAAACAGCGAAATTTCTCGACGAGACTTCGACAAACAGCAGCAGGCTCGGTACCAGTTTGCAGGAGAATTATTTGCTCTTCGAGAAGGAGAACGCGGACGGCTCCCAATCACCGATTATCGCAGAAATTCAAGTGAAAAATTGCGACAATAATATCGGCAGCGTGTCTGCATTGAACATCAATTCTCCGAACTATGAGCATAACACGAATCCTTCGAAAAGTGCCTTCAAGAATTATCGAGAGTTATATCCACGCTCGAATGTGAAGAAAAGCGACACCTTCAAGATCGTCGACGGAAGCGAGGAACTGAAGGAACACGTGAACGGTTCTGACATGAAAATAAATGACGGCAACGGCTCCGACAGTGATTTCGGCTATCTGAACGGCGAAGGTTCGCTAGCGAACAAATCGAACGAGGATATCACCAAGGACTACTTCAAGAGAGTTTACGAATTGCTGAAGAAAAGGCAGGAGGAGATGAGGAAATCGGTGAATGAAGCCCGCGAATTTCCGGGCCACGAGGATTCTTCATCTTCAAATTACGTCGAGGAAATACAAAGAAAGAGGCATCGGCGTAAGAAAAAGGACAAAAATCTGCAAGGTGAGATAAAATATAAAAAATTTCAACGATTTTTATTAATCGCGCGTTAATTATATATGTATAATTAGTTATCCAGAAACAATTTATATTTTTTAAATAAATTATTATAATTTCATCATGTATAATCATTGATTTATTGTCAATTATTATCACTAACTGACAACTGATAATTTTATTTGAATAATAATACTATTATCGATGCAAATATAATAATTCACGACAATACAATCTCGAATATAATCGATTCCAATAATATTCATATAATTAATATTTTATACGTTATGCTATAAATTACAAGTTATAATATTTTATAACTTTTATCGCCAATTTTTCTTAAGAGCTCGATAATATATTGAAGCGTGAGAAATTCCATAAAAAATAGATTTCAAAGTTAAAATTAAAAAAAAAAGGAGAAAGGCATAGAACTCGCGAGGAAAGCTTCAGAGAGAAATACCACTTGGCAAATACTAAAACTCTGACAAAACAGTAATTACAAGAGATACCTGAGAACTTTAATTTACATTGCCTGCGATGTACATAACAATCTTTCCGCCCGGTAGTACGTGTGCCTGATATCGCCCTTGTGCCTCTTGTTAATGTGAAAAGTTTCACTATGAAAGCAACGCCCGCTTTCAGTATCTGCTCATATTTAAACGACGCGACTCGTATTTCGCCGTATTTATAAAATATTTATTATCTGAGCATAACGCGAATGTTATTATCTTATCAAGTTAGATGATACGTTATTCGAGCAATTCCCATTATAACCATATATCCTTTGTACAGTAAAATAAAACATATGAAATATATATAATACTATTTTTCGTGGAGACTATAATAAATAAGAGAGTATAACATACAAACATACATTGTACAAGAGATATATGCGGTATTTATGTAATGGCAAGCGTAGTGGAGCGGAAAGTAGCGATACAAGCGATCGTTTGCGTTAATTGTCACGTGCGAATGCCCACGGTGTTTAGGAACAACTCATTTGACGTAATTTGCGGTGCGATCTATACATTTGATAGCCTGGCAGGCGGATGAACGCGAATGTTTTCCGCGTTATTCTTCCCGCCATTATTTTCCCCTCGCTGTAGGCTCTATTATTCGAATAGCAGATGTTTCATTCCAAATGCCACTTTGTTCGAGTATAGTTTAATATTCCGCGAGGACAAATGTAATTGTCTGGAAACAGTTGTCCCCAATCTGTCTTATTTCACCACAGAACCGTCCATTCAGGTCGAGCACGCATTAAATTTCGGTACGAGAAACCAATATCGCGTAACAGCTCCACGCGGCATTTCAATTTTTCACAGTGCACCCGTACAATGGGATATAACTATATCGAGGTTGAAAAAAAAAAAAATTTTTTTTTTTCGAAGCTTCTGTGCAACGAGCAATTTTTTCTCCTTAATTCTCTATGGAAATAGAATAATCTATTTAAAAAAAATACTCTTTTCAACAAGAGTGATATAGTAGAGATATCAAATTTTACTTCTCTAACTTTTATTTTATTTTTCTGACTCTTTTATATTTTTAGAAATAATTTTTAAAATTTTCATTAAGAGCAGTGAGCATAAATATTAAATTAAATAAATCTATGGAGAATTAACCTGACAGATATTTTTAAATCAGATATGCTCAAGCGTCATATGTGTCTCAAGCGGAAGATATATAATCAATGTTCATGCTCCCTGTTTTAACCTATTGTGCAGAAACATTGATTAGAAAATAAATCACCAAGATACAAGTCAGCCAGCGGGCAATGGAAAGGCAACGCTTGAATTATTTCTCAGAGATAAAATATTAAATAAAATTGTGAGACAAAGAACTGGCGTCTCCAGAACGCAGCCAAAAAGATTACTACCTTAAAATGGACTTGGGCAGGCCACGTTGCTAAAATGACTGATGGAAGGTGAACTAGAAAAATACTAAAATAGAGGCTTAGGCATAAAGCTGTCAGACGTAGGGGATGACCTCTAACAAGGTGGACAGATGATTTAAAGCGTATTCAAACAACTGAATGCAGACAGCAAAAAACAAAGTGAAATGGTAAAATTTAGGAATGCTCTATGTCTAGCAGTGGACTCAATGAGCTGATTGATAATGATGACGATGATGATGATGAAAAATTAAGACAAAAGAACTGCATACACGAGAAACAAGAAATATTTATTTTTAAAATGTGGAAGAACTTTTTCCTTTTATTTGAATAAATGTTATCTTGTTTATTTATCTGTAGTATATCTCAAAATTTTATTTATACTATACATTTTTTAGTATGATAAAATAATTGTTCTACTAGAGTTGCAAATAATATAAAGATGTTTCGAAAGACGACAAGTCAATGAATTTATATTTTAGCTTATAAAGATATTTTGTGGAAAGCGCATAAAAGTATAACATCTTTTATATTTCTTTCGTCAAAAACGTAATCTAAGAAAATTAAACGAGAAAACTCGACAATGATAATATAATTCCATGATATTTAAGATAACTTTTGCATCAAGCGTAATTGAACTTTGATACAACAGAGCTTAGTCTTGTCTATGGATTTCATCGAACTTCATCGTTTCCCTTATTAAAGGGTCGGCTACAACTGAGGACTCTGAGAAACTCGTTACGTTGTTCTCGTCGCGCGAACAAGTTTTTAATGTAATATACCTCATCACTAGTATAAAGACATTTTAATAAATTTTTACACACACATACATTAAAACTAGAAAAATATAAGTTTAAATATATAAAGAGAGTGAAAAATTACATTCTAACAATACTCGAGATAAAATAATATTTGAAATAGATTCAAATCAAAGTTTTTATCTCTTTGAATCATATATACATTATATATCATATATAAAAATGTTACATATTACTGCAGGCATGCGATTATTTTACATTATTTGAAATCACTTCGACTTGGCGTCTCGTCCTAGAAAGAGACGTCAACACATATCGACTACATTCACTTCAATAACGAGAACTCGTCTCGGAACAATAGATGTTCGAAGATTTTGATTATATAAAGCGCGATAAACACGTGCTTCTGCCAGCGAGATATCGGCCAAAGTAGAAGGCCATTCTACGAATTCATCCGCAAATTCTACGAATTTATCCTCCGGTGGCTGGCCTTGTTTCATGGAGCAAAGATGCGAGAAGAAATAATAAATTTCCGGGATTTCGGAGAAAGTTCTGATACCAATGTGACTGACAGAAAAAAGATCAAAAAATATACGAAGAGCAAAAGAACTTCGGAGCAAAGGCAGATAATTCGGTAGGCCTAACGATACGAAAACTTGGACCGAGCGAGCTAACGAATCGTGTGACGGAAGGCAACCAATATCCTCTCGTAACAATTATATTCGCCTTTCTCGCTGATCTAGCGATTTGACCTTGCGCGTTAATTATCATTTATTAACTTAATATTTGGTCCAGATAAGAAAAAGAATAAGAGCACTTGGGGAGAGAAACGTGCGGTCTTTATTTTTGTATCGTTATTTTTAATTATATTATTGTTATCCATTTTTTTACGACCGCCTTTTGAATCATCACTTGGTTCTCCTCGCCTGATTTTTTTTATTACATATTTAAATATAATGTTGTATATAAATTCAGCAAGTAACACAACAAACGCAGAATGTTCTACGGCGTTCTTGTATACATATGACAAACATCGTGTATACGCGGCGATGCATAAAGATGCTTTTGCAGTTTAATTGATCAAAGGGCGCCAGAGCGAACAATGGAGATGCTCGTTAAGGTCTCCTTATCATGCGGAAGACTCTTTGATGTGGTTGTAACATAAACATATGAAAGGAAGCGGCGAATTTTTCCCTGATTCCGTTTCTACTAGCATTATCTTTGATAATCGTCGAGTGATATATTGCCGATGTAACGAAGGTGATTAATATTGATCTTGGGTTTAACGGAGAACGCATCAACATGTACAAAAATATTTTATTGTATGTGTATGTGTTCGACAGTTATATATACAGATAACAATATAAAGAGAACGCGATTTATTACTTGCGATGCCACTAGCCAATTGTTCTTTTGCCAACGTCAAACATGACGCTGTTTCGCGTCTAGCAACAAGTCCGTCAATATTCAGACACTCGCTTTGCCATGCGTAGTTTCGAACGTTTTGAACCAAGGCCAACAACGCAGATGATATACCTTTTCATTCGGAATAAAACGATTATCTCCGCGCACGCGTTGAATGAAATTTTTTTCAAACCCGATCATCCGATAACGAGAAAATTATTACATTGGCAAACGTGACGAAAATATTAAAGCTCTCAATATAATATAACATTTCTATGGTAGAAATTAAATGTTCCGGTAAGTTAACTCACAGGAAAATTTTACGGATAGTATTATTTAATTTGCCATTAAGCTTATTATTCAATTATTCTAGATTCTCTGATGTTTTTCCATTCATCTTTCGTTGTTCGTGAATAATTTTATCATATATTTATTATTTTCTATCTGAATTGCATATTTCAGTCAAAAATATTTAAACGCTTCAACAATAATTCTTTTTGCGAAAATGTTATTTCAATCCGTCAAAATATGTTTTTTATCAATTATATTTATTTACCAAAATTAATACTAATTAAATTATTTGTAATATTTTTGATATAAAGAACTTGATTAGATTACGTACAGATGTCAAATATAAATTTGAATTAGTTGCTTAGAGAGAGTAATAAAACGAAGACCTTTTGATTCGAGATGGCGATGGTCGGTAATCTCACGTAATCCAATGTGCGCGAAAATACGAGCAGAAGATGATAAAGATTGCGGATACACGAGATGAAGGTAAAGAGATTGCAACGTCGGCAGCATCCGTTGCAACTGTACCGGGTGCATTTTCGCAATGGGGCAACGATGCGACGCTAATCTCTTTGGCTAAAAGCCCGTCACAGGGGAGACCGGTATCTCCCGGTACACGAGCGCCTTCGTTCTACCGTCGAAAATTATACGGTTGTTCTTTCTCTTTTTTTCTACTCTTTCTCTCTCTTTCTCTCTCTCTCTCAGGCAATTAACTCTTCACTGACTTTGGCTATAATTATTTTCCACTCGCCGAGTTTAGTGAGTTGCCAAAAGAGTAGTCCATTTTCGCTTTACGCGGGTCATTATAGGTATTTCGATGTTCGCAAACTCTCGAGAACTATCAGAGCGATTTTTCATATTTGCAGTTAACGAAGCAGTTATGTCGATGAAAGTATGCCGCGACTAATTTGCTGATTAAAAATTATAGTAAAATACCGAATGTTATTATAATACAAAATTAAAATTATATATACAGTTATATAGCATTTAATTAAATTAGTGTGTGTAGTATTACTTATAATAATTTCAAGTAACTGCGATGCGCAAACTAAAGCAAAGGTTATCTGTTTGGACAAAATTCTAATTTAATTAATAAATCTCGCGTTTCAGTTAATGTATCATCTAAAAAAAAATCTAATTGTGTTATCGTCTCTATCTGATTTAAATTTCTGTATATCAATTCTCTGTATTATCTCTCTTTAAATGGCCTTCTACAGCACATATATTCGCGCTTGTTTTTGCAACTGTGACACCGATGTCACTTGCACATATACGCTTACACACACAATGAGAGAACGGGATGTCACCATTGTCAGTATCAGCAGCTGAAGAAATGTGACTATGAATAGAACAATTTGGAAACGGAAACTGAAACAGACATTGGATTAAGGGGGGGGGGGGGGGGGGGGGCTGTCTTGCCAATAATAATAATAATAAAATATTTTAAATGACAATTTAAACTATCGCTATCATTAATGCAGAACATATCCAGATTGATGAATTACTAGCGTAGATTGAAATCGCGTGCACACGATCGGTGGAAGCGCCGCATTAGATCATCTCGTGTCTTGGATCTTCACAAAACATTTCCGGAAATGGGTGTGCGTGATCTTCGCGTAACCGCCCGTTTGTTCCACCATCTGTAAAATTCTCGCTCGAGAATTCTCGCTTCTTAAGGCGCTTCTTGCGAGGGGTGTCTACGGGAAACGCCACATGTGTGTTAACTTCCGCTCTGCGCGTCTGTGTGCGGACCGCCTTATGACGTCATGCGACCGGAAGAGAGAACAGAAATTCTATCTTGCATTAGCGATCACCGGACGTTACACGTATATATATTTTTTATTAATATATGTAAATGCCCGAAGATAATGCCGTGATAAATTTTAATCAAGATGTCGGAAGTTCTAGTTATGTTTTCCCGGTAGAGAGAAAAGGATTTTTCGATTAGTCACACGTTATTTATTTCATTCATTATTCTGTACGTTCTAGAATATTACTAGTTTTACTAACATATTCATTAACATATCTGTTTAGACTGTTTTATGAATTATGTCAGGTCATGTATAAATTTCTCTAAAATTTTTACGAAAAATTTATTCTATATAATAATGTTCCATTATCCCTTATAAATATGCTAATTATGGTAATCAAATTGTATACACACTGTATATTGGAATGTTCGATAATAATCACATATTTTTTATCAATGAAATGACATCAATGAAAAATAGTACAATACGCAAGTTTTATAAATTCCATACATTTTTATCAGCAAAATAATTTTTTGTTGGATATATGCACATTTTGAGTTTTTTTAAATTATCATACTAATATGATTGAGGATTATATAATCACACCGAGGATTATAAAATGATTAAACAGAGCGAGAATTCTCGATTAAGAAATAATGGTGCAAGAACTTCATTAACGATTTATCTTCTAATAAGAGATAATAAAACGTCTCTTCTAGGCAAACGAAAATTAAAATATTTATTTCGTGGAAAAATGCGACCGGCAAATGTAGTTGATTTCAGATTTAAATTCAAAGTGGCCTATAAGCTAAAAGATCACACTCGCGCCTCATTTCTTCCTCGTAATAACCTTGCGAAAGAGGTGAAGAGACGAGTGTGCGGTAACTTTCTTTGCGATTTTCATAAATTCTACAGAAGGAAAAGCTTGCCAAGCTTTAAGCCAAAAGTCTCGAAGTTTACGTAAGGCTTCTGAGAATTGACAATGCCTGAGAGGAGTTTTCAGGGGCTCTCAGAAGTCTGCTCAGTATTTTTCTTTCGACGTTGGATTTCTATCCAGCAATCCGGAAAGAGATACATCATACTTTATAATTTATAAAAGTTGAAGGTTGATAAAACTCGAACGTATAATCAAGCTGTGACATTTAAATTATAGAATATTTGTTCGTATAAATTGTATTTCGAAACTATTCCTTTCTTGCAAATTAACGATCGAATCACATAAGCTGTTTTAAAATTATATTTTTATCCGCTACAATAATTTAAATAATAATTATTTTCCACGACAATAATTATTTGCAAATTTCTAAAAATAATAAATTATAGTGCAGAGAATTTCATTGCTTTAACGAAGATATTTCTCATAATTGATTGAAATGTCAATACTTTGCTGGCCAGATAAATTTAATTATTTTTGCGAAAACCTATGCGCGGTAGAAGTGAAAATCTCTTCAAAGTTTAAAAGACCGATAGAATGGATATTGGAAAACTAGAAGCGAATGGTTGGAAATCATAATGAAGGGAAATTAATTGCCACGAATCTGGATGTTCTGTCAAATCATAAAAACAATAAATATAGATTTTTGATTATTCTAGAATATCTCTATGATTTTTGAATAATCAAACAAATCAGAAAATAATGCGGGATCCAGAACATAATAAGATGGATCAGGGAAAGGAGACGACAATGGAGAGACTATGTGGACAGAATGGAAAAATGGAGGATTGCCAAATGGGTCAAAACACAGATACCTCAAACAAGAAGACAACCAGGGAGATTACCTAAGCATTAGAAAGTTGGACTTGTATCTCTCAAGAAAAGGAAACGATCGATGGACAGAGCAAAAGAAGAGTTAAAAGAAAGGCCAAAGTCTTGCAGTAAAAAGAAGAAGATCTCTTTGACGTACCTATAATAATTAAGTTTATACATATAATGTTACTAAATATATTATTCCAAAATTTCTCTTTATATATCTCAAACTTTCTGATATCGTTTGGCACATTCTAGAAAATAATGCGATATATCTTCGACTAAAAAATTATTGTTTCTGTTCTGCATAAGAAATTTGCAAATTGTCTATTCTCCTTTCTCCTCTCGATATATTATCTTTATAATCTCGCTGCAAGTAATATCAATAATAAATTACTATTAATAAATCTAGAATTTCTTTTTTAATTTTAATGAAAATATTCTATCCTGTAAAAATATGTTGAGATGCATAAGTTATTCGACAGCTTGTGCGCGCGAAAGCGTAAGAAATTAACTAAGTTCTCTTTCAGTCACTCTTGCTTTTTATGCAGCATAATAATTCAAGATCACGCTTGCATGAGCTGCAATGCGTTTCAATACAAGACAAGTTCAGTTTTGAAATCGAGGACGTGCCCGTCGCATAACGATGGAATTATCGATTCGTTTTCTTGCTGCCGTCATACGCGGTATTGTTGATGGTGTGGCTCCGTTTAAAAACGCCGGGAAAGAATTATGCTTTTACGTCGCATTCTTCCTTTGCAGATTTATTCGACAGAGACGGCTGCATATCGCGTGCACATGCATTGTCGTAATAAATTGCATCGGTATAACTCGACAATGAATGACGCTCTCAAATAACAGAAATCACGATCGGTGCACAGTACGAATAGCATTTTATTTACACTTGCAATCACGTGCGCTACTCAAATATATAGTAATTATTCAGTGAAAATAAATAACGTGACACATTCGCGTTCGACATTCTGGAACCAGATGTTCATCACACGCTTTATGTAATCGAGTCGTACGGTGGAAGAAAGAGAAAAATTCAACCATCCACTTTTTCAACTTATAATTTTTGCCGTTGCAAGTGTAATTAAAGTACCATGGATGTTGTACTCTTGGTCGTCCGCGACAACAATTCGTAGAAATATTAGATACTCGAAAGAATGGTCAGTAATAATAGCAACAAAAGCACAGCTCAGCGAGTTAACCACGTGGAAGCTCCAGGTAGAAAATAACGTTTAAGTGAGTACAAAATTGTAAACTTATTATATCATTAAAAGAATACAAAGCAAAATAATATTTCATTAAAAATTTTTAATCAAATTTTAATCAATTTTTTATTTTGTGACAATTTTTTGATTATCTATGTAAGTATGCAAATGCGATCATTTTTATTCAGCACAAACAATGTTATCATAACAGATATTTGCTGTTAGTTAAAGTCAAAATTCTAAAGGAAATTTAAATTGTGATAATGGAAAATCGTGAAACACTAAATTATGCAATCTCGATGCGGTGCATTATCCCGATTACGTAATACGACATCCATCTCTTTAGATGAATTGGAGATACATAAATCCGACCACAAGCACTACGTAGATGTTGAAACACAAGCTGTAACGTAACTTAAGTGCTTGCATATGTCGCTAACTCCACCATATTGCATATGCACCACAAACGAGCAAAATATTATACAGTCCTATGCATAACCGTGTTGCAAATGTCATCGGAAAATCGCGAAAGCCATATTTGACACATTTCTAGAAACTAATATACATATGTATATATAAAATGCTTTTATATGGATAATATTAGCAGATCAATTAATAATTATATTGATACGCGTATTTATATTATAGTTATAATTTTATATATCTCTAACTTATATATTTTTCAAAATGGAAATAAAAATATACATATTCTTCAGATCAAAATCTACGTGTCAAGACTAATAATAATAATTGTATATATCTTTTTTTTAGTATTCATATATTCCTTACTTTTTATTTTTAAATTATTTTTATATTATCCTAACCACTTTTGAAAGTCTTCAGCTTTCAAATTATTGAAATTTTTGAATATCCGAAATGCTTTCTGACCGACGTCGCGTCTGCAGAATTCAGTGAGCCATAAATGCAGTTCCACGTGTGCACGAAACTGCTGCTAAATTCGAAGGTAGTACAAGGCCGGAGGATAATGGAACTTCGCAAACTGCAGTGCAGAGTATACTCCTTCGAAAAGAGACATTGACCATAAACGCGTACGTGTTATACCATGACATGGTTATAAAAGCTTTTATTAGCAATATATCAAAACAGCACATAATATCGATGATGTACACGAACATCTATTGGATATTATATTATCCATTACAAAATACAATATTAATAGTAATATCATTTATAAGAATATTTGCTCGTAACAATCATTGTTTAAAATGCAAAATGCTTTCAATTCATATTAATATCATATTAATATTCCATGGCGTACGAGATGTTACGTATAAGCACAAAAGAAAAAAATTTTTTTTTAAGAAAAAATATAATAATGTGATGAATATAATTAAATTATCATAAATTAAATTAAGATATTACGTAATCGTTCATATAGTGCTAATATATATTATGATGATGCGCGTGTGTGTGTGTATGTGTATGAATTAATCCATTTTTATTTATTAGATATGTACTTCATTAATTATTCAGTTTGATTAAAATTGTAATTTGTTACTAAGTACCGTAAATACCATCCATAAGCACCGTATCAGCGTTGGTTAGAGGCATTCTATCGATCTGCAAATAGGAACTATTGTGCGAGTTGCGTATCAATCATGTCGTGCGTAATACATGTGACGAAATACTGCAAGTTATAGAACCGCACGAAGCGAAAGGAGGATCGCGAGAGACAACGAGAGAATCAGGAAATTCAGGAGAATCAAGGAATTACCTGCTGTGAGGATATTACTTGCTATGATGAGTCACATTCCTAAAACCGTAACTATCCCTTTCAAGCTGTGCAAAACTAGGATATGCGCAAGTCGTAAAAGTTCTTCGACACGCCTGCTTCCATCTCGCTCGATTAATTCGGATTAAATTCCTAACTTCCGCGTGATTAGAAAAACGAATTTACGTCGTGGCCGAAGGAAAACGTCCCTTCTCCCGAATAATTACGGGAAATAGTCCAAGCGACCTGTCGAACAGCGTAAAGATTCAAATGGCGTTTTCCTCTTCTCGTACATGAGAAAGAGAGAAAAGGGGAGGAGAAAGAGAGATGTAAACACGCTTTTCTGCGAGTGAGAAAGTTCCATTGAAGAATAAAGTAGAAGTAAAATATATCCGCCGTTGGAGATTCGAGCGCGAAACTTTATGCATCGAAGTGAATTTCAGATACCGATTCGACCGCGACGAACTGATATTTATGGGGACGTTGACGGCATCCGTCGCACATTTTATTTTATGCAGCCGATACTATTGTTTACATAACGTAATATCTGAGCACTCCTATATACAACATATGGCTATAAACACCTAATTTACGGATGAGCCGTGGTTGAAAATTTAATGAACTCTATTTCCAATGACAAACTTAATTTGCGTTAAGATACCATGATAATCTTACTTTGACAATTTCATGAAATATATTGCAATAAATTGATTCTTTCTCTGGAATCAATTTATTAGTATAATTATATCTGTCCTGCAGAGTATTTATTGTCAATTCAGTTCACATCGGAAATACCTAAAATCTTGGATTTAACTAAATTCAAATAATAACACAAGTAATATAAAAGAAATGTAATTAATAATACTGGACAGAGAATCAACTATTTCAATAATATTTTATAAAATATGTATTTGAGATGCGATGTCCCAGATTTAACTTACTACCGTAAAATTAGAAATTAAAATAACGTCTTCATACATTAAACATATCAGGATAATGTAATAGCTAATAAGATGCATCGTTTTGCATGTATTTTGCTATGATTTAAGTCAGTCGTTCTTTTTTCGAATTTTCTTTTAAAATGTGCGAAATGCAAAACATAAATAAATAGTATGTAGATTGTACTGTTTGTCGAAGAATCGATCGTATTTGCCACTGGAAAAAGTTTCTCTTTCCTCTATCATCGCTCTATTTTCTCGCGAATGCAATTCTCTCCTTGTCAATCGCCGTATATCTGTACGCGTCATCTTAGCAATTTTTCTTCAAATTCACATGTTCTGGTGAGCAGATAACTCGATATTGCATCTTGCGGAAATAAAAACGATACAAAATCGTTTTTTGCTCTCGGTTTTCGCATATTTTATTATAACGACAGAGTATTCGTGATCGGCATCAGACGCGTACGTTTCCGATATTATCGAAACAGATTGCACGTAATCTTAAAATTTACAGACAAATCTTATTGAGCAAGAATATACAATAATCTTTTTTAAAATTTTCTTAATAGAAGATTGTATAAGATATCTTTCCAAAATTTCTCATCTTGGAATGCAAAGATGGAAATAGAAAAATATTAGCACATTTAATATGTAAATGTAAATAAATAAATTACAAAAAAACTTGATATTCATTAGAGTTTCCATAAATTTTCTCCCGAGTTGAAATTGGCGATGGTTTCGCCGATATGCGGGAAGAGAAAGAGGCAGAGAAAGAGAGAAAGAGATAGAGAGAGAGAGAGATATCTGCCGGCGCAGATTAAACCTCACGAGGCGTGAAGTCAAATCTTAATACCGGAACGCGCTAAGATTCTCTTATTGTTCGCAACTGTGGCCTACCTTTTGTTCGCAAATCGAGCTAGACGTATAGATGTTAGAAATGAGCACGCGGGAACGAGTCGCGGGGAAAGAAGCCGCGATTCGAGCGCGAAAGACGAGTTACCACCGGTATATTATAGATCTTCCCGTTCTTGTGTGTACTGCCAGACAAATTGTAATAGTCTGACGAACACAAAAGACAGATTCCCATTGCTCTCTAGTCCCGCGTTAACCGCCGCGAGATTCATCTACTTTACGGTATACGCCCTGCCATTAGCCGCGTTAACTACTTCTGTCTGCAGGTCCCTTTCGGACTTACTGATTATTTCAAATGCCGGTAACCTTCCTCCGGTGCGGGCAATTAATCTTCCGTTTCTTACTGAGCCCATTTATGCTCGTTATCCTACGAAAATTTCAACGCAAATAACAGTAAAACGCACTCTGTATCCTTCTCTCTTTCTCTCTCTCTCTCTACTTTGAAATTTGAGATTTATTCAAGATTTACTCACTCAACAGAATTATTCAATCTAACTTATACAAAAGTTAGCTCGTTGATTGACAATTGACAGATGCGTTGTCCTAATTTATTACGACGATAAATTGAGGCACGTGTTGTATAGCTGAAAAAGATGAAAAGATATGAAAAGACGGAGTGTCTGGGGTGAGTTAATATATGATTACAATCGCAAAAATTCTCAACACAGTTGTAAATTTATCATCGCAAATAAATAAATGATTAATCATGCAATCATAATAAATGAGTATAGAGCGTGATAAATGGCTTCATATCAATCGATGTACCATCGTTGCAGTCTGTTTCTGCTTTACTCTTGGTACTTGTTTGACTGTATCAATCATAGTTATTTAATGCACGTGAATATCGAAAAAAATGCAGCTAAGTAGCATAATATGCTAATGATTGTTACGTAACGATCGGCTGATATTTCATTCTACATATTTCCATTCTACGTATTATATATTGTAAGATCGACGCATGCTCATAGCGTTCGCGCTTTAGTCTCGTGTTCTATAAACCTATATAACGTATGACGTCATCTCATCTACGCTAAAGCAAATAATGTTATGTTACTGCCAGAGCTAGTTTATGTAAAATTCGCGATATATAAAAAATTTTCGCATGTGAGATAATTAAATAAATAAATTTAGATTATGCAGAGTTAAAGTAACATGATTAATAATTTCTATTTAAAAAATTATTGTGTAATTAATATTTCTTATTATATTTATTGAATATATTTATATAATTAATATTTAGTATTATATTTATTATATGTATTTGTCTTTTGGTATCATTTAAATTATATTATATATATGTATCATCTTCGAAATCAAGAAAAGCATTTACAAATTTTATTTCGATTGTAAAGTATTTCTATTCTTTCTCTCTATATAACCTAAAATATGAAAATTATAATATGAAGTATAAAAAATCCAGTTAATTGTATAACGAGCGCGTGAAACAAGTAATTCATCATGAAAAAGATAAAAACAAATAAATATAAATTAAGTTTGAATAGTTCTTTATAGAAATAATTAAATATAATTACCATAATTTGGAAATTCGTTACATCGTTCTTCGATTCGGGTATGCAATAAAACTGCTCGTAAGAACAGAAGCAGAAGAAAGGTGCGTGTAAATAAAACGTTCGACAGGTGCCGAGGCATGTTCGACGAGACCCCGACAGCGTCGATCCGGACCTGGGATAAATCCGGGAGTAAATAGGGATGCACGCTCCGAAAGGTCGGCCGAGATGGTAGGGGGATGGTGGCTGCGGCGGCGCGGGTGAAACAGGGACAAGGATAGTGTCGGTACCTGCTCTTCAACGGCGGTTCGGTCGGTCGGTCGGTTGGTCTCGTCGGTTGAAAAGGGGCGATCGGGTGAGTTCGCGTTGGCGCGCGGTTCGCCAGTTCTTCGCGAGCCGCGAGCCGTGTCGCACCGCGTCAGGTGCGAATGCGCGGAAGCTCGTTCGTTCGTTCGTCAAGCGTCTCCACCTGCATCTCTCCCACATATTACACCTGACTCGACCCCGGTGCTGATCGAGGAGATCGCAGTCTCCTCGTGTACGCGCACCCCCTTCGATTGCATCGACGTCGCGTCGCACCGCATCGCGAATTAACCCTAACCTTGTGTTGCTTCGAAAAAAAAAAAAAAAAAAAGTACATAAATCGCGCGAGTGTTCTCCGTGGCGCATTCATTCGATCGAGATTGAATGTAAGGTGGACGCCGACGACTTTCATTCATGAACGTTCGAAAGTAGTAGCGGCGCGAGATGTCACAACGGTGTGTAATAATTAAAGCGAGTATCTTGCTAAGATGACTGATCCTCTCAAAAATATCGCGCGAAGATCGTAGAAGTGCATATACGCGCCTGTGTTTTCTCTTTGACGCATTGGTCCGACTGCTTAAAAAAAAAAAAATCAATCGCGACAATCTCTACGGCTATCACTTGTGTTGCTTTGAAAGTAACCTTTCGTCGGAGAATTAAGAATGTGCAAAAATCAAAGTGAGTTTACAACAAGAAAGATGATGATACACTTTTTATGAAATTAAAATAATTAATTCTAAAGAAATTGATATGTGAATTTCGTGTACACGCACGTGTCTTTTTCTCTGATGCACTCACGTTGAGCTATTCAAATAATATCAGTGACAATGGTAACGATTTCATTGCTGTTATTTTAAAATAACGTTTCACGAAGAATAATTAAAACAAACTTTTCTGAAGAATATTGAAATGCATTCCGTTATGCATTTGATAAGAACTCATTATTGCTACTAATATTCTCTTCCCACTTTCCCATTCTTTTCCCATTATTAATATTCTTTCTTTTTCTTCTTCTTCTTCTTCTCTCTCTCTCTCTCTCTCTCTCTCTTTCTCTCTTTCTCTTTTTCTTTCTATCTTCTCTCTTATTGTATTTTCTCGGTAATATTAATGTAAAAATACTTTTGCACCAATCAATATAAAAGTATACGGAAATAAGTGCGTCAAACGGAAAAGAATAAAATTTACGAAGGTTCAATGCATCTCGGATGCACTTTTAGATCGATCAATCTCAAATGGACCTGTATTATCGTCGTTGTTCGAAGAATTCGGAAATTTCTACACGTATTCGACCGTTAAGAAACACGTATCCGATCGTTGAGACAAAACTTTCTCGAGAACAAAAGCACGCTGTCCTTCGACCATTGGCCTTCTAACGATCTTCGTACTGCTGTAATCTCAATGAAACATGATATGATCCGATCTCGTCGGAAGATCGCTGATTCGCTACGAACGGGGCCTCATCGTCTGTGGAAGTGAACCGAAATCGAATTCCGTGTTTTAACTGCTGCTGAATTCGTAAGGAAGGAGACAATAGGCTGCGAGCACAACGAAAGTGCAACGTGTCGACCGCCACGGTATAGTCAAGTGCCATCAGCCGGCCGTTAAATCGTTCGAATTGTTGTGGATCACATGAAAAAATTGTAAGTGATACGAATATTGGATTCTCTCTATCATTTTCTTATTTCTTCTTGTAGCATTTAAGTAAATAGATGGAAGGAAATACACATAAATATTACATGATAATATTATTTTATGTGTATTTCCTTCAATATAATAAAATAATTATGTTGGTTGTCAAGTTTAACCCGTAAAAATTTTTTTTTAATGTTAATTAACTTATATTATTAAAATAATTGCGATATACCAAGAACTTTCGTTTTTATAAAAATATCAGTCTCTAAAAATTTTTGCTTCAACGGTTTTATTTACGGAGAAATTCTCTTCATTTCGTGACGATGCATAAAGAAACAACGTTTTAAAAACACAATGCAACAATCGTCTTTTATTTATGGGCAGCCTTGACATAAAAGAGAAAAAGAATGTGAAGCTGGCACCCTTATATTACAATACCATAATTCTATTAAAAGTTCTGAGTTAGAACTGAATTAGAACAAAAGTTCAGATCAAGCAAGAAAGAAGCGTTAATAATTATTTAAAATAGTTCCATCCATTATAACAAAGAAAGTAGACTTTGAAAATTGGGAATGCTAACTTCACGATTTTTGTCATAAAACTAAAAATAAAAAAGAATTATTATTATTAAATAAAAATTAAATAGTTCTAAGCACAGTTCTGATGTTCTTTTGAATAGTTACAGTAAATTTTTTTAAATTAAAAATTGTAGAATTCTTGAAAAAAAAGTATCAAAAACTATATAACTATTCAAAAGAACATAAGAACTATGCTCAGAATTATTTAATCTTAATGTGTCAAAAATCGTGAAGTTGACACCCCCATTTTTCGAAGTCTATTTTCAATAATATTATACTGGACTATTTTTTAAAATTATTAAAAATATTTTTTTGTTTTGGATTCTTAACAGAATGTATTGTAACACGGGGGTGACAATTTCACACACAAAAAAAATACTACATCTTATCACTGTCTCTTCAAAAGATTGGCATAAAAAAACTAATTTTAAGCTATCGCTGGGCGAATGAAAGAGATCGCGTTGATGAAAATTAACAGATGTCAGGCACAAGGTTTAATGTTGCCGTAAACTCTAGCATTAAGGAGCAAGAAATCCTAACATTGTTCTAAATAGCAATTAGTAAAGAATCGACTCTAGAACACGAGATTCAAAACGAGATGGCATCCGGTTGGTTAAATGGCATAGTTTAATTTATTTTTAGCGATGTACTTCTGCAAATAAACATCAGAGTGCTTACATTGATTAGGTGACGAAGCGGAATTGAAAAGATTCGTGTAAATACAAACTGATTAAATTCACGCATGACTGGATCTATTGTCGGTGATCCATTGCACCAACGATGCAGCTTAAACATTGTACATTTTTTTAAACATCTTTTAAGTTCTCCTGTGCTTAAAAGATAAAGCTTTTGCGAAACAGAAATTGGATTTCTCCAGAAATTATTTTTGGAATTATCAATATAAATTTTCAATATAAAAAACTACTAATTAACATAACATTAAGATAGCTGCTTCCGATTTTACTTGACTATATGTAACGGTTACATAACGCTTAATGCACTTGAATCGTTTTGTTATCATACAATATATCAAAATTTCACGGTCAATCATTTACTCGAAGTAACAATTAGTGAAACATATTTAACATATGTTTTTCAAGCTGATCGATCTAGAAATGAAAATTTTCCATCTAAATATTTGTGACTCATATAAAGCTTAAATCTTTTTCAACCGCGGATAAATGTTATATTTTAAATTTTATTCGAACTATATAAGAGATATACCAATATCGCCTCAATCGCGAAACCTTAACAGAAACCGCAGCACACAATTCAAATACTACCGAATAAATTCAGAAGATGGTCGAATAATATAAACAAAATTCGTTTGTTCAATACCGCAAATTGTATCATTGACTAATCTTTAAACTTTTTATATCTTTATATAATCAGGAAATAACAGAAATATAGCACAATTAAAATTATATATTGCCAATAAATATATATACTTATTGTTAGTTAGAAAATATACTTTATTACCAATATGATTAATCGTTATAAAAAAAATTTGATTCAAAAAAATAATTGATTAGGGATAAATTTAGAGTTCTTATATTATATGCACGTCTTAAATCGAAATATTAAATCTTTCTGTTATATGATACAAAAATAACGATGATCAATGCAACGATAATCAAGTAGTCAATCGTAGCGAAGCTTCACGAATTCTACACGTATCCGGTGTCCCAATCGTTTAAAATTAAGACGCGTGACCTAACGAGGCGTGAAGCGCGTGCAAAGTTACACACATACAATTGCAGGTATCATGGACGTCGTGTACGAACCTGCGTGAAGTTAGCACCCCATTTTTGAAATTTTAAAATTCTAAAGGTTGTTCCAGGTTGTTCTAGACTTGTTCTAAATTGTTCCAAAACATCAAATTTATATTATAAAAATTTTCGCGGAAAATTAAAAAATACAATTTTTTGACCTAGGCACCCCATTTTTCAAAAATCGAACTTTTCAAGATTGTTCCATGTTGTTCTAGTTGTTCTAAACATTGTTCCAAAGTATTAGTTTGATTGGGTAAAAACTTTAAAAGATATTGAAAAAACAAGAATTTAAGAAAAAAACATTTTTGGCCATTTTCTCATAAACAAAACAACTTACATAATTGTCGGTTTAGAACATATTTATAACCGCGTAGAACAACTCAGAACAAAATTTTCAAGACCAGAACAACAATATAAAGCTTACTTTACTCTTCATCGGAAAATTTTATTTTTTGATTCTCTTGGGTAAAAACCTTGTTCCAGGTTGTTCTAGTCGAGAATACGATAGTTTTAAAGCGGGAAACCTGGAACAAGGTTTTTACCCAAGAGAATCAAAATAAAATTTTCCGATGAAGAGTAAAGTTCTAAATATTTGTGACTCATATAAAGCTTAAATCTTTTTCAACCGCGGATAAATGTTATATTTTAAATTTTATTCGAACTATATAAGAGATATACCAATATCGCCTCAATCGCGAAACCTTAACAGAAACCGCAGCACACAATTCAAATACTACCGAATAAATTCAGAAGATGGTCGAATAATATAAACAAAATTCGTTTGTTCAATACCGCAAATTGTATCATTGACTAATCTTTAAACTTTTTATATCTTTATATAATCAGGAAATAACAGAAATATAGCACAATTAAAATTATATATTGCCAATAAATATATATACTTATTGTTAGTTAGAAAATATACTTTATTACCAATATGATTAATCGTTATAAAAAAAATTTGATTCAAAAAAATAATTGATTAGGGATAAATTTAGAGTTCTTATATTATATGCACGTCTTAAATCGAAGTATATTAAATCTTTCTGTTATATGATACAAAAATAACGATGATCAATGCAACGATAATCAAGTAGTCAATCGTAGCGAAGCTTCACGAATTCTACACGTATCCGGTGTCCCAATCGTTTAAAATTAAGACGCGTGACCTAACGAGGCGTGAAGCGCGTGCAAAGTTACACACATACAATTGCAGGTATCATGGACGTCGTGTACGACAGAAGCAAAACGATTGATAGCAAGTGTACACATTTATTATGGAGTATGTATAGAAGTTACAAGAAAATTGTGTTTCTTGTTTGCGCGCATGGTTATTCTATGTGGCTTAAATATTTGATGCATTTTCTCTCGTTCTTTTTTTTCCTCTATTTCTCGAATAGGTTGAATTATATCAAATATGAGCTTAAGGCAGGCTAGCGCAAAGTTTGAAAAAAAAAAAAAACTACAAGACCTGCATTAGAACTAATTAATAAAGTCTATAGAATGTTGAAATTAAAATAAACTCTGCATTAATTTGTGCAATTACATTCTGCTGAGCAACACACGAATATGAAATCGTATAATAAACATAAATCATTGCACAAATATAATTCTGAAATAAAACGATTACCGAATTTTTTTTATATTAAATTGAAAATGTTTTGCCGCACAATTTTTAAGTGAAAATATCTTCTTGGCTATTCGTTCGCCTTCGAATATTTCGCAATTGTTTCGAAACGATCAAACATTAGCACATAAAAACTCCTTCGGGACTTCGAAGCGAGAATCAATTTTAAAATCGCACGATCAGAGTACAGCACAAACCTTGACGTCGTTCAGTTCTTCGTTCGTTCTTTCGCACCTATTCAGACTGCTCATGTCTGGTTTATCCCAGCGGGCCGAGCTGCAGTATCTATTCCGAGAGTTTTTTTTTCCGTAAAAGCAGCCTGGGGATACATTCGATAAAGCGTCGCCGGTATTCTTGGGTAGCTGGCGATGCCTCATTATGTATTGTAACGGTTTTCGGAAGAATTCGGAAAAGCTATCGCGCATGGTCCAGAATGGAAAGAATGAGAAACGGGAACGGGGAGATAGAAGACTCGACCGCGAGAGAGGAGCCAAGAAAGGAGAGTCGAATAAAGGGAATTCTGACCTAGATCCCGTGTTCCTCCCCTAATCCTCCCGTTCTCTCGGCTCGACCTTGCGATCCTCGCGAGGATTTCGGCGAGAAGTCCAGCCGGAGTTGCGTGAGAAACTCGGGCATGGCGACGCGCAAATTGACGTAATCAAGACTCGGATTGGAAGTAATTTCAAATAAAGTTCGAAGTTTCGTCGTGCGCGTAAGCGGATGAATGACAAATAGAATTAACAAACTGTATCTGTTCCCGTAAATCATTAAATTACAATCATCCATGAATATTTCCCGCTTCACGATAAAATAATAGAAAATAACGGCTAAGAGAAAAAAATATTTCTTTCTTCCTTGAGAATTAATCTTCATCGCGTGAACTAAAACTGTCATCTTTTGTCGTTCATTTTCATGCGTTAAATTAAACAGAAGAAAGATTGATAAATATTATATAAAACATATAATATATTGACAATTGCGTAATAAAGGAATTGAATCGGTAATAATAATAATGAGGACAATAGAATTAGTGATGTTGAAATATATAGATAATGATAATGCATTAACAAAAAGCTAATGAAGCGATGACAAAATTGGAATGCGATGCATGCCTATTCGTGCCAAAGCTGCATTAAACATTATAACGAAAATTAACTCAACGGGTTGAAATTATCGTACGCTTCTCATCGCGGCAAAAACTCCATCGATTTACCGTGATTAAAATTGAAGTGAATGTCTCGATAACCATTCATTTACGGCACAAATGCGCATTCACGTGACAAAGGATGATGAGCTTAATGAGATTTATGACAGATTTTATTGAAATGACACCGTAATGTATTCCGGCATGTGATTTGATAAATCACGGATTAACAAGATTAAACCTGTTGTTAAGAGAACAAATTTCTACAGTTTCATCTCACAGAGGTCAATATTAATTTTTGAACAAAACAATAATGGCTTATATAATTTTATTTATATTATATAAAAAGAAAGAGAGAAGATATATATATATATATATTTTTTTTTAATATATATAATTCGACCAAAATTTAGCGTCGGTCTTTTTTAGAACAAAGTCATATAAATGTATAACAAAAATACAAATTAATATTCTACTCTATATATATTCTTCGCTGTAAACGTCTCTTATCCAATTAACTCTTTAATTGCGAATACCGTATATATACAATATTAAATATGATCTAGCAGTTACGAAGCCAGTATATATACATTCACCGAGATGAAATTATTAATTAAAAGTTATTTATTTATTTAATTAATTTAATTTATCCGCGGTTTTGTTTTTACTTTTCACTCGCACTTCTTGCCATAGTGGTGGACGTGCGACTATCACGCCGTATATAACGGTCGTTATTATACATATGTAATATGGAGCGTTGCAGTTAAAGGGTTATAATTTGAGAATTATCTCTTAGATGTTTACAGCTGAATTATTATAGTACACAATGACCAAGTTAGAACAAGAATATATTACTACAACAATACCTATGCTTTTAGCGTTAAGTAGAAATATGGCATATATATATATATATATCTCTCTTTCATAAATGAAGAATGAAGTTCGTGAGATGTACTAGCACATTTCATCTCTCTCATGGAACATCTCCCAAATATATTGCTGCAAGCATATCTCGTCTTTATTCACATCGAATAGGATATTACAAATTTATGAAAAGATGTTACGTTGAATTATTTCAATCGTTTTGAAGTAACAATAGCATTCAAATATTTCCGTTTTCATGCCAAGACACGCATGATTTAAAATGATTAAAAACTTATGATTAATTAAGTTATTATTATTATAAAAATATAAATTTATATAAATTTATTGTTATAATTAAGTTACAAAAATTTATTATTATTAAATTTAATCTTTCTATTACTTACGCTTTGAAGGGGATGTATTGAAATTTCAGCTGTTCACGCGTGCACGTTCTAGTTACATCAATTATTATTTCTAAACTACCATTCTTTACTAACATTCTAAACTAACGTTTTCAATTATAATTCTGATAACAAACAGCGTAAGACGATCGTGCAGAAAGAAAAATATCCGGAAGTCGGATCTTGAATATAGTTTAAAGTGGAGAAACAAGAGATTTGCTCTCTCACGTAGATACAAAGCGCACTTTGAACGTCCTCTTGTACTCTGTATTCGCTCGATCAAAGATCAAATGTTAAAGGAGACGACGGATGAGGCTACGTTCGTTGCTGCACGCGATCTTGCACGTAATCGCCGCTCGCATTTTCGCTTCCAGAACGTAAGGCAGACATGTATTATCCATTGTAATCGCGTTTCGCGTATTTCCACCCTCGAATCCGACGTCGAGCATCGGAGGATAGGACGAACCGCCGAGAGAAACGGCAATTTATTTAGGGCAGATAAGAGAAGTGTCTGATGCCGCGCACGGTAGATTTACCGCGGCTCTCCTCAACATCGTCTTACACGCGTAAAGCGTGGTTCACACGATACTTTTTTTACTAGCTACTAGCATGCTAATGCGCTAGTAGGTAATAAAGTTGAAATATTTTAACTTGACTAGCATACTAGTTAAAGAAAGAAGAAAACATGTTAATTTACTAGCATTTTAAACTACACAATGTTTTGCTTCCTCATAGAGGAAGCTTTGTTTTCGTGACAAAATTTTTTTTCGAGTTTTCTATGCCAATGTGTTTAGAATGTTCCAAAACGTCGAAAAATCATATTCCTAAAAAATGTGTGTGTGTGTGTGTGTGTGTGTGAGTGTGTGTGTGTATGTACGCGATATTTTGTACAACCTCTAACTTCCGCAATTTTTGAGATACCGGGTTAATTTTTTTTTACATGGATAGAGTATCATTCAAAGATGGTTGGTATTGAATTTGGTGAGAATCGATGAAAAGGTTCATTTTTTATAAAATTTTTAATTTTTTGAGAAATGTCTGTATACATTGTAACTTTCGCAAATTTTGAGATATCAGGTTAAATTTTTTTACATGGATAGAGTATTATTAAAGCATGTTTGATGTTGAATTTAGTGAGGGTCGGTGAAAGAAATTATTTTAATTTTTATTTCGCTCACAAAGCTTCCTCTATGAGGAAGCAAAAATTGAAAAATCCGCATGCTTAAAGCAGCTTAAGCATTGTAAGATAAAATGATGAGGAAGCAATGTGCAAGTTTCTAATTTGCACA
>NW_021849408.1:34176-40445 GCF_003651465.1 Formica exsecta
TTTTTTGAGAAATGTCTGTACACGCTGTAACTTTCAGAAAATTTGAGATATCGGATTAAATTTTTTTACATGAATAGAGTATTATTAAAGGATGTTTGATGTTGAATTTAGTGAGGATCGGTGAAAGAAATTATTTTAATTTTTATTTCGCTCACAAAGCTTCCTCTATGAGGAAGCAAAAATTGAAAAATCCGCATGCTTAAAGCAGCTTAAGCATTGTAAAATAAAATGATGAGGAAGCAATGTGCAAGTTTTTAATTTGCACAACTCTACTTGTTTTACTAGTTTCTAGCATGCTAATAGCTAGTAAAAAAGCATCGTGCGAACCACGCTTAACTTAACGGTGCTGAAAAAGCGATTGCGTATTCGCGGGAAGTATGGTTCATCTATCGAACTATTACTTTAATAAATTCTTTGATTGGTTTGCTTTAGTCGTTGCATAAAGATTTCCCTCCCATATATTTATATGCGTACTTAGATATTGTTTAATCGCGGATTAATGCATATCAATATGATTTTTTATTCACGATACATAAGTGATATTAGATTACGTTTGAAATTTCATTTACGGTTCTTGATTAATATACAAAAATATAGGTATTAATTGGAATATTGAAAAGATTTGACAAATAGAAAATGAAAAGTTTGAAGAAAAAGAACTATTTTAAGTACGATACTTAAAGTAAGTTCTGCTATATGCTCTCTCTATATGGACTTAACTCAGTCTTGTATCAAAATATAAAAGGCGGTACACATTTTTTTTGTTTTTGAAGATCAATCTTTTTTATCTTTAAATCAATGTAAGATCATCATTATCGAGTCACTGCATGCGCATCGACTCGTCGCGGTTGAATATAACAACGAGACGATAATCGAGCCGATATAGCCATGAAAAGTTATTCATTGCGCTGACGTAACTGCCGATGTCAAGGCAACACTCAAGTGATTGAAGGACCTGTGCGGTCTGTGTTAATATAAATGAGCTATATATAGATATATACATATAATGTGTTACGTGATGCTGTGCAATCGAGAATTTGCTGTGTTTAAAAATATTTTATGTGAGGAAACGCGAGAAAAGAAATTCAACACGTGTTAAAAAACGGTTGTCTTCTTTGTATTTTAATTTCTTGTCTAAATTACTGCGAATAATTTATTTTTTTATACGCCATATGTTGCTATTCGTCGATGAAATCGCAATTGTGTCGTATCTTTTGCAGAATTTGAAGAATTTTTGTACGAGATTCATGAAATAACGTATGAAAAAACGGAGATGAATAGGAGCTTGCTTTCTCTCGACAACTTCCGAGTTGGAAGCATATAATCAAATATTAAAAGATATTAATTTAATATTAATTTAATTGTGAGAAGTTAATTACATTTGTTTCTCTCCTGTAATTGCCACTCTAATGTTTCAATAAAAATCGACCGTGCATCGATCGTTCCGTGCTTACACGTTAAAGCTTGAGAGGTTCCTAATATTTTGAGTACTTTAGGTATATAATCGAAGAACTATAAATGCACTTTATGGTATATATCGTGTGCGTTATATATCTGAATATGAGTATATTTTATGTAGTTTATGGATCGCAGAAAATATATTTTTCCTAACAGTAAACTTTCTATTATATAGTAGAACAGAGGTAAAGTGAACGAATATCGCAAGTCAACGACGAGAAAAGGGAATTTTCTGATTTGGAGAGTTTTATATGTATATATTGTGTGTGTGTGTGTGTGTGTGTGTGTGTGTGTGTGTGTGTGTGTGTGTGTGTGTGTGTGTGTGTGTGTGTGTGTGTGTGTGTGTGTGTGTGTGTGTGTGTGTGTGTGTGTGTGTGTGTGTGTGTGTGTGTGTGTGTGTGTGTGTGTGTGTGTGTGTGTGTGTGTGTGTGTGTGTGTGTGTGTGTGTGTGTGTGTGTGTGTGTGTGTGTGTGTGTGTGTGTGTGTGTGTGTGTGTGTGTGTGTGTGTGTGTGTGTGTGTGTGTGTGTGTGTGTGTGTGTGTGTGTGTGTGTGTGTGTGTGTGTGTGTGTGTGTGTGTGTGTGTGTGTGTGTGTGTGTGTGTGTGTGTGTGTGTGTGTGTGTGTGTGTGTGTGTGTGTGTGTGTGTGTGTGTGTGTGTGTGTGTGTGTGTGTGTGTGTGTGTGTGTGTGTGTGTGTGTGTGTGTGTGTGTGTGTGTGTGTGTGTGTGTGTGTGTGTGTGTGTGTGTGTGTGTGTGTGTGTGTGTGTGTGTGTGTGTGTGTGTGTGTGTGTGTGTGTGTGTGTGTGTGTGTGTGTGTGTGTGTGTGTGTGTGTGTGTGTGTGTGTGTGTGTGTGTGTGTGTGTGTGTGTGTGTGTGTGTGTGTGTGTGTGTGTGTGTGTGTGTGTGTGTGTGTGTGTGTGTGTGTGTGTGTGTGTGTGTGTGTGTGTGTGTGTGTGTGTGTGTGTGTGTGTGTGTGTGTGTGTGTGTGTGTGTGTGTGTGTGTGTGTGTGTGTGTGTGTGTGTGTGTGTGTGTGTGTGTGTGTGTGTGTGTGTGTGTGTGTGTGTGTGTGTGTGTGTGTGTGTGTGTGTGTGTGTGTGTGTGTGTGTGTGTGTGTGTGTGTGTGTGTGTGTGTGTGTGTGTGTGTGTGTGTGTGTGTGTGTGTGTGTGTGTGTGTGTGTGTGTGTGTGTGTGTGTGTGTGTGTGTGTGTGTGTGTGTGTGTGTGTGTGTGTGTGTGTGTGTGTGTGTGTGTGTGTGTGTGTGTGTGTGTGTGTGTGTGTGTGTGTGTGTGTGTGTGTGTGTGTGTGTGTGTGTGTGTGTGTGTGTGTGTGTGTGTGTGTGTGTGTGTGTGTGTGTGTGTGTGTGTGTGTGTGTGTGTGTGTGTGTGTGTGTGTGTGTGTGTGTGTGTGTGTGTGTGTGTGTGTATGTGTGTGTGTGTGTGTGTGTGTGTGTGTGTGTGTGTGTGTGTGTGTGTGTGTGTGTGTGTGTGTGTGTGTGTGTGTGTGTGTGTGTGTGTGTGTGTGTGTGTGTGTGTGTGTGTGTGTGTGTGTGTGTGTGTGTGTGTGTGTGTGTGTGTGTGTGTGTGTGTGTGTGTGTGTGTGTGTGTGTGTGTGTGTGTGTGTGTGTGTGTGTGTGTGTGTGTGTGTGTGTGTGTGTGTGTGTGTGTGTGTGTGTGTGTGTGTGTGTGTGTGTGTGTGTGTGTGTGTGTGTGTGTGTGTGTGTGTGTGTGTGTGTGTGTGTGTGTGTGTGTGTGTGTGTGTGTGTGTGTGTGTGTGTGTGTGTGTGTGTGTGTGTGTGTGTGTGTGTGTGTGTGTGTGTGTGTGTGTGTGTGTGTGTGTGTGTGTGTGTGTGTGTGTGTGTGTGTGTGTGTGTGTGTGTGTGTGTGTGTGTGTGTGTGTGTGTGTGTGTGTGTGTGTGTGTGTGTGTGTGTGTGTGTGTGTGTGTGTGTGTGTGTGTGTGTGTGTGTGTGTGTGTGTGTGTGTGTGTGTGTGTGTGTGTGTGTGTGTGTGTGTGTGTGTGTGTGCTCTTAGGAGATTTCAAGAATATTTGTTTACCATTATAGACAAATCCGGTTGACTTACTCCTATGTGTAATAATGTTTGTCCGACATCTTTTATTTGCAATATCATTTTGCACCGAGGAAAAATTTAATCAGCATTTGTAGTTGAAACCAAAATTGTCTTTAGATTTATACTAGGACTCTTCTATTTAATTTTACAATGGGTAATATATTCTTAGCGTAATTGAAAACCTCGGATAAATAAAGATTTTGTGCCAATCCCCGAGAGAAAAAAAAAAGAATATTCTATTTAAAGAATCAGAAACAAAGTAATAGCTTGGCGTTTTGCATTTGGTATCGACATCTACTAAGAACAAAGATTATTATATTATATCTTTGATCTTTCTTTAAAAAAAAATTGGACAGATATAGAGTTTATTTTAAATCACAAATTATTAAATAAAAAATATATATTTAATACAATTATATGATGGCCGGTAGTAGAATTCAATTTTATACAAATTTCATCACGTTTCGCGCACTTGTTCGTGAATTATCTTATTGCTTCACGGCAATTAACGGAGATGAGAAACGCGCACTTATGCCGATAGAATGTTAGTTTTAGCGGTAGTCGATTCGGCGGCGATTGCCACCGGTCTAAAGTAGCACATAGAGCCAATTGTCCGAACCGACGATCCAGAAACAGATGGATCTCGATGCTAGCTTGATAGACACAATGTACGGATACATGGATCGTTGCTCAGGAATGATGTAATTGCACCGACAAATGGAATATACTCGTGCGCGATGCATCGTGGTGCTTTCAGGTTGAGAAGTGTACTTTTTTTGCGTTTGCATTTATATTTTTAAATCAAGTCCCTAATTATCTCCTATCATATTAGAAGATAAAGAATATATTGTGACATACCCGTATATATATATTAGTCACGGGCTATCACGGAAAATAAAAATTCTAGCTGCGTAAGATTTCTGTCGCCGGAATTTTTATTTCCTCTTTTGAAAGGCTAGCTATACATATATCGATAGAAATTTTGATTAAACTGCATAAAAGGTAATACACCTCCGATTTTATCGCCAATATATAAAGTATGTATAATTTGTTATTTTTTCATTGAAAAAACCGTTTATGATATTTACGCGTATATTATGCGTGGACGGGGGAAAGGCAGAACTCTTCCCTCGCATTCAATAAATAATATTTTTCAAGACAAGACTCACAAATTCGTGTAGTTACACGTTGAAAGCTGTTAACGAACTGCGAGAAATAAGTGAAACACATTATTGACAAAATATCCATGACCGTGTACCTATCCCGTAAATGTAAACACTTTTTCCACGTCTGCTTTACAACAAATACAACGTACACAAACTTCACTTTTTCTAATATTATTTTATAATACTTGAGAAAAGACATTAAAACTATAATTTGTTCTATCCCTACTTATATATATTTCTTTCGGGGAATCACTCAGAAGGGCCTCCCCTACAATATATTTAAATGGCGATAAAATCGGAGGTATGTTACCTTTTATGCAGTTTTACCGAAATTTTAAAAGCTAAAATTAGAGAAGTCGCACAAATTTTCATATAAATACGTATAAATCGCGAAGAAATATAAAATAATACAGACTGAATTTTGCCGATTTGATGGAGAATACGCTTGAATCTCTGCATGCCCCTCGAGAAATATACGTTTCGAGTTTAAATTTTTGATGCGTAATGCTATATCCTGCAAATAATCTTTTCATAAAAATAAATTTGAGAAAAGGCAAATAAGAGCCAGCGCGATAAGCAAAGCGCGTATTTTATTAAAACTCAAGTTTTTTAAATCACATACATAAAGACGTTTCCGTCCCTTCTTCGAACCATCCTCAGCGCAATTTAAAAACGTCAATAATAAACATAAATATAGTGATTTCGAACGTAACAAACTTAAATGAGAATAATAATAATTTAATAATATTAAAATAGAAAAATGTTAACGATGATTAACAATCAAATTGGATCCGGTGAGATATCTTTATCTACAGTCTTCGTTATGCGCGACTACGTATTCGTCGAGAATTCAAATAAACGCTTATTAAAAGGCTGTAACGTGGCATAAGCTAGCCTTTCGAATGGAAATAAAAATTCCGGTGCCAGAAATCTTACGCAGCTAGAATTTTTATCTTTCGCGATAGCTCGTGACTCAACAGAGCGGCATGGAAACGAAATACGTCACTCCTAGACGACGCAGACAAACGGAGAGAGATCGTTGACTGATCTTGGCGGCCTGCGTTTTTCTTTCTATGCTCGTTGGATGAATTGCAAAATCTGTTTAGACATGTTGAGGATTCTTAATGGCGCGACCGTAAAAAAATACTGACGCGTCTTCCCGAGATTTTTGTTCGCTTTCAGCGCTCGATTACGTCGAGAGGATTTATCACGGGAAATAACAAAAGTCAACTGACGCGCGCAGTCCGATGGAGAAGATTCGCTAAATAATTGTAACGAGTTAAAAATCGGATGTCGCGTAGCAGAATTTTGTTCTCGTTTTTTTCTCATCACCCTCTTTATCTGCTGTGCTCGTAAACCACGTTTCGAGCATTTCGAGTGAAAGAAGCTCTATGCACTTGATAACGTTTCACTGCACTTTCTCGGTAAACCGACAACTTTATATGTTTTATTATAACGATAAAATAAATGTTTCTACGTAATATAATTAAAAAGAAAAAGAATTTTATCTTAAATTTTGATATCATTTTAACTTTATTTTATTCGGATTATTTTAAATATTATATATATATATATATA
>NW_021849408.1:41024-51843 GCF_003651465.1 Formica exsecta
TATAAGTTAATTATTTATAATTTAAAGCAGCAATTTATAAGTTAATTATTTATAACTTAGGAAGTAATTTATATTAGAAGTTGAAACATTAAATGACAGAAAGAAACAATATCATTGCGATATTTAATAATATTCTTTTCATAATGTTTTATCGTAAATTGCGACGTAATGTTACGGTATAAGAGTTCGCGTGCATGCATTTAAGTCTAGACATTAATACCCAAGTAAGTTCGTTATTTCATCATTGATTTTAATCTTACATGAGCGCGTGCTAACGGAAAGATCCAATTCACTTTCAACATGTGTGAAACTTTATCTCGTAACTTTAACCCGAAAACCCGTGAATAGTTGTATCATGTTGTATATTGTTTGATCAATGAAGGGGCATTGCACGCTTAACTTGTGTAGCGAAACTAAACGTTTCTCGTGATCGATAACGTTTGTTTTGACGTTTCTGTAACGTAGCAACGTAGAAACACCGGCGATATCTGATTCTTAAGTCATTGGTCTTAAAATGTTTCCTAAGATAAAGGTGCGCATCTCAATTTTATACTAGAAGTTGCATATAATAATATTAAATCTGTTATTAATTACAATGCATTCTATTCCCCTTGAAATTAATAAAAAAAGAAAAGGCAGTATAGACGTCGAGGAAGAATATGTAAGCGAGTAAATAAATAAAAATAAAATATCTATTTCCAATCACTGAAGAACAATTAAATAAATTATATGGCAAAAAAAGGTTTTTACGAAATTAAATCTGAAAGGTAGTTTCCATTAAATTTCCATCCATATGGAATGTACAAAGTATTTCGCAAATTATCAGAGCAATTTTATAAACGAATAGATACTACAATATTTTAATACAATACAATATTTTAATACATTACACAGGCCTGTAAAATTTTGGCTGAAAAATCTTATTGGTACTTTATAACTTCTATATATGTATAGCCAATAATTATCTCATATAAAGCTTTCGTTACACATTACGAAAATTGAACATATCACAAAAGCAAAAGTCAATAGTATTGAGAATCGCGCGATACCAGCTTGGTATTTTACCACGAGTATGCGTTTCACATGCTATTAGCGGACCAATTGAAAACCGAGTGTCTACACACAGTGCAAGCTTTGTCTCTCCGATCCCTCTTTTGCCCTCTGTGTTATTCTCTCCTTGCAGTCGCAACGTTCCCAGGATGCACATGAGACCGATTCCTGCGAAGTGTCTGGCGTGTCGCCGCGCTGACCTGGCTAATGTCACGGGAGCCGAAGGAGCGATAAAAAGGGACTCTTGTGCAAAAAAAGCAGAATCGCCGTCGACTCTATGCAAACGCTAAACTGTAAATTAGACGTGGCTACGGTGTTGACATTCGGTGCGTCGCAAAATGCGGAAATACCGCATTTCATCCGCGAATTATCCGCGCTTCGCGACGAGATCGGAGTTCATGTGCATTTTTAACATCGTCGTTTTCTGGCAGCCTCGCGATAAATCACTACGACGAGAGACGCGTAGTCAGCATTTCAGCGTGAAGTAAGCGAGCGAATCGCGCATCCATCATCGTCGCGAACGACAACGACAACGACGGAGATCGAAAGCACGAATTTGCGATGTCGACGACACTCGACTACCATGCGAAATCGACGATCGTCTACACGATTACACATATATATTGCACATCTGGGCGTAGGTAGACAAATTTATGCTACCAGATATATTATACAGGCTAATGCAAATATTACGAAGATAATTTATAATGGAAGAATATTCTGAATAAAATTCAGAGTCGATGCTATTTTTTACGAAAATTTAATTAAAGATTTTAATTTCTCACAGCGTTTTAATTTTCAATGTGAAATGTCTTGGTGTATTAAATTAATTTAGTTACATTCATTAGTTACATTTTCGACGAAAATTTCAGTAGAAGCTTCTAGTGCTAATTTCCTTTTTGAATATGAAATATATTGTGCACGTATTAAGAAACAAGGTCAATACTGGGCATCAGCATCCGGAATTAAATACTAAACAAATCACACACAATCAGGGAACAATAGGATCCAGGACATAATAAGATGGATCGGGAAAAGGAGACTACAATGGAGAGACTATAATATGGATAGAAGGAGAAACAATTAGAAATGGGCCAAAACACAGACATGCTAAACAAGAAGACAATCAGGAAGACCACCTAAGCGTTGGAAAGAGAATTGAACTTCTATCAGGAAGAGAAAACGACCGATGGATAAATCAAAAAGAGGAAAAACAGGATGTCCTACAGTAAAAAGAAGAAGATAATAAAAAATCGCTTATAAAACAGGAAATCTTAACGGTGAACGATGAACCTCCGATTATGCATTCTCGTATGACAAATGGATTTGCGTTGATGTATTCGTACTGGTTTGCTGTCATCTCACGATTCTATCTCGGATGAAAAAAATGGCGTTAAAAAAAAATACGATTAATTCGTCTTACACGAACGATTCGTTGCTCCTGACAACAACATGTTATGATTCATTGATGATTCGCGGTGGTACGAATTAGTAAAAACTTTTTCAAAACGACGAAGAGAATCAGCCGCGTTGTCGCATTATACACATAATGCAACGTCATTGTTGATCATTGGCACGCTAACGAGTTCGATGGGAAGCCCTTCCTTCCGTGGGCGAATGGGAGAGCCGCGTTTCAGCTGCAGGAAGTCGTCGCTGCTATATCCGTTTGGCTGTACAGTCTTCCTATTTGTAATCGAATTTGTATTCATAACGCTCGCCCATCGATCTGCCCGCCGCCAGAATTTTTCCTCAGTTTGGTTCTAACATAAGAGATTTTTTTTCTTCGAATATTTCTTACTCACCAAGAATTTTTCCGATACGCGTGTAACATAAAAGTCACCTAATCAATGTTTCGGTAAAATGTCAATTTGCGAGAAAGAGAGAAAGAAAGTCTTATTTAATTTATAAGAATATTTTTCAGATTAATTATACAATTCATATTAACTTCAGTTATTTCCCGTTTTATTTCTCTAAAAAAATATTTGAGTTATTATAATCTTCAACATTATATCTATTTTTAATCAATATATAGATTTTTAAAATGACTGATTTCCGCATATTTCCGTACAGAATACCGCCACGCCGAACAATCGCATTCCATAGCGATCTATGTAGTTACATTCCACCATCGTCAATGCATTGTCGATGATGCACCGTGTACCATTCATGCATATATGCTTGTCCGATGTAATCCACTGAGCTATGTGTAGCAACACAATTTTTCTCGCCACAATTTTCTAATCTTTACCATTCAAGTTTGTTAATTATTGGCCGCGAAGATCTCTCGAGAGATTCTGCATTGGGAAAACAAGAAACTGCGCAACAATTTATCAAACAACGCCCAAGGCAATATTTACATTGTTTCTGCAAACACGCTCAATTGTTTACCACCAAAATAAATTAGACTTCAAACTTTCTTTCTAAATATATAAGATTTTTATAAAATTGATTGAGTAAACACACATGCACACAGTTGTTTATTTATGTTACACGCGATTGTATCTAAAAAGATTTATTCCACAGTTCTCATTTTTTTTTTTTTTTTAGATTTAGACGCGTAATTTTATTATAACTTACAGGCGGACCTATATTAGGTCAAACGTGAATATTAATAGCTACCAATGTGACTTTTCTTTAACTTTACTTACCTTGACATAAACTCGTGGTTCCAACACGGATTTCTTAAAATTTAATAATCGTTACTAATATTTAGCAATAAAAAAATGTATACACACATATATCGCAAAAAAATAATTATAACATTAATTTTATAGTGATTTGAAAAATTCACTAAATCATAATTTTCTGTCAATTTATAACAATAGCTTTTATATGCTAAGTCCTCAAGTACTTGAAAATTTTATCACAGACACATGGCCGATAACATTAACATCGATATTACGCGACTAGAGTTTAAACACGTGCCGCTCTTTACCTTACGCAAATTAAAACTCCGTGGGGATTCCTTCGAAGTCTGACGCACAAAAACCCGCTAGAGAATTCTATGCGACGAAAGGCATTTGCGCAATCGTCGCTTTGAAAAATCCATGAAACTACTACGGAATATAAAAGAATCACATACAAATGTATCAGATATACTGTATCTCGAATGAAAGATGTAACTTAACGTGTATTAATATGTTAAAGAAATGAAGATAAAAATTCTTTTTTATAAATTTATATGCAACATCTATATAAGAATACATTATTTTTCATAAATTGAAAACAAATCTTTTTCGCCGTGCAAATATTATTTCGGTTTTGAGTCGTATTATTCCATTTTCTTCCAATGCGATTTTTTTATCCAACGCCTACATATCCGGCAGTGCTTTATATAGTGCATAATATGTTTAAAAAATCGTGAGAAAATTTACACTTTTAGAAAGAAACTTTTGGAACTTATAGTTAAATAATTGCGTCGTGCGAATTAGCCACGTTTCGCGCAAAATATGATTTTGCAGTATCGTGTTTATTTCTCCTCTCTCTCCTTTTTGCTTTTTTTTCTCTTTCTTTCTTCACGAATCATAAAAAAGAAAATTCTTGATATGTACAGCGCTAAAATGCACTCAATCGACTCGATATGGAAACATGGAAAACGTTTTTCGAATGGTAAACATTTTCGGAATCTATTTACATATACACATGCAGTATTTTCTTCTGCTACATTTTAGTTGCACTCTGAAACAAGCATAATCTTATGCGTCGTGTGTCCGCGTGCGAAGACGCAGGTGCAATTTTCATCCCGCGTTACGGATGACGAGGCAATATTTTCCGCGAAAATCTACGAGATATAAATATACGTCGAGAATGACAAATTGTTTGTAAAAATTTTATATTTCCTAAACGTTTACGTTATTATTCCGCATATATATCTAATCCTTCACGTAAATACAAGATTGAACACCGATAGTTTTGCACAGCTGACCGAGAATCGTTCCTTCTAATCGTCCTACACTTTACGATAATTAAACAAACGTTAAAGCAAACGAAATTATTACAAACAATTCATCCTACCTAAATCCGTTAAGCGATCGGAAATTTGAACAAACATTTTAACAAACGTGCCATGTTGGCATGCGATAAAAGCGACAGCTCGCACCGTACTTGTCCGCTAATTGCATTCCGTTATGTACATCGCGGCGGCCTTAATGCGACACCGCCGGTTCCGGTTTCCAATACGACGGCAGTTTTTGCCACATGTGAAATTTCGACGCCTCCCGGACGCGGATGCAATTTATCAGTGCACACGCATGATATGTCATATTTGCGCACATACACACCCGCTCTCGAACAAGTTCATTTAGCTTTCTGGATGAGAGAGAAGCGCACGCGACCGCGCGGTCACAGCAACGACAGAAGATGGCACACGTGCAAAATTTAATTATAAGCGCGAACCGACACACACATAGCCTGTTATTATACATACACGCTTCCATCAAAATGAAATTTTGGTTGGCGACGGATCAGTCGTGCAATAATCTACTGTCATATTTATTGACTTTGCGCAAGTCCAATGAATATAATTTCTGTTTGCCTACCGAAACTTTATGAAGTTGAATGTCCCAGAAGCTTTAATCTTAATCGAGTAAGTTAGTCTCTTTAAATAAGAAAATAAAGCGATCAGAAATTTGACGAAATAGTTGGACTTCTCAGGAAGAAGATTAGGCACTGAAGCGGGGAAATTACAGGATTCGTCTTATAACAGAGTAAGAAGAAAAAGAAGTTTTCAAAGTAAATATTTCCTTTTCGCATTTCATACATTTTCATCATGTACAAATATTTCTCCTGTCATACTCTGTTACGAGATTAATTCATTTTTTTAGATTTAGATTTGCTATATTAAAAAATAAATTTATGAAAACATTTGCAAAATATTTATAAAATAAATATTCCTCAAAGATAACGTGTGGCTATATTTCTTTCTTTATTTAATAAAAAATGAATGTGAGAAAAGGAAAATTTGTGTTATATTAAAAATAAATAAAATTATTTTATAAATTATTTTGTGAATTTGTTTGCATAATTTTTAAAGTGTTGTTTAATGAACATTCATAATAACGTTATCTTTTTTATGATAACATGAGTTGAAGCTTCGGAAAAACGCATAATGCATTTTTATTTAATCTTTGCGCTTTTGCTGAAGTAAAACTCTAACGACCTTCAATTTAACTACTAATTTTCAGGTTGCTCTAAAGCCTCGGAGCGCATTTAAATGCATGAAGTTGTCTTTCATTATATACACGTTCTCACTTTATTTCCCGTACGCTAGCATACCTCCGGCAAAAGGATCCAATATATTCCCCGAGAAGCACAAATTATCATCGTATCCCACACTTTTTCACGTATGAACCCGCGTACAGAGAGAAAATGAACGCCGTATCCGCTATGATTCCAATTACTCTGAGACCAAATTACAGAAGAACAATAAAGAACATATAATAAAAGTTCTACAATATTTTGTCGAATAAAAACAAGATGTAAATGATAAATGTTTTATATCTACATTACATTTATTCTAAATTTCCTGCATTTATTTTGCTTAATTCCAATTTCTTTGCGTGTGTATTGTAGTTAATTTCAATATAATTTAAAAAATATTTATTGGAGATAGAGAAGAGAGATTAATTCTGTTTTTTTATGTTTGTATGCGCTGAAAAAGTTCTGCAATATTTTATCGAATGAAAACGAAGTGCAATATTTTATTGAATGAAAACGAAGTGCGAATAATAAATGTTTTATATATCTCGGAATATCACAGTATATAACAATAAACGTTTGTCATTCACATCTCGTTTTTATATTCGACAAACTATTGTAGAACTTTTAGAGCAGAAGCGCATAGAAAAACATAAAAAAAACAGAATAAAAAAATTCCTTATCTAATAAATATTTTTTAAATTATATTGAAATTAACTATAACACACAGACACAAACACACACTCTAAAGTGAAATCAATAAAAAAAAATACAAGAAGTTTAGAATAAATGTAATTATAATAATGTATTAATAATATCTTGAAACAGATATAAAATGGAACAATCAAGTAATGATAATGTAAAAATAATCAGTGCATATTATATTGTATATTATTTTCCTATTTGACTTAAAAAATAAAAATATATACATATTTTTTTCAAATAAAATAAAAATTTTATGACAGACTTCAAAAAATTTAAAGTACGCTCCACAATTACATTTTCCAAATATATTTTTAAATTTCCAAAATTTTAATGAGTTGCGATAGTTTCGAACTATTCCGCGATCAAATTACCGCAATTAACGTTGCATCTAGTAGTACAAATAGATACGATAGGGAAGATTGATACTGCTCGGAAAATCTCGAGCGTTAACTTTTGATCGATAACTGTTCGCGTGTCGATACTGGGTTACTCACGGGCACGACCTCGGCGGGTATAAGCGTGTAAAACGCATAAGCGTCTGGCTATTAAGGCCAATCCTCTCCAGCGCCAACGTCTCGCATGTGATTAAACCCATTCTGCGACGCAACGTCAACACGTTTGCACATTAGACGTTTGAAAAAGGGACATTCAGACTATTCATATTACATTGATTTAAACTTCAGAAATGCGATTTACTATATCTATACGCAATCTCTTTAGCATAACAAAATATAATTAAATTTTCATATAGATGTGTTCTCTTGAGAAAATATATATTTTAATGTATAATATATATCTTAATTATATATAGTCTCTCTCTTTCACTTTCTTATATTTTATATAAGTAATAATTTTCTCTTAAAAAATATATTATCTATTAAAAACTATTTTTGAATAATGTACAATATAATACATAATTAATTCGAAAAAAATTTAGACAAGATTGTTTTAAGAAGATAAAATAAAGAGAATATTAGCAATATTATTTACAACTATTTGTATTTAACTATCTATATTTAATAATGTAATTTCCTATGGCCGACATTTTATTCAAATTATGCAGAATAATTTTCATAAAAAATTAAATAAAAAACTACTATAAGAATTTTAATCTCTTGAATTTTTTAATTGCATAAGATATTGTTTTTTATAAATTTAGAAAAATATTTCCAAGTTTTTTACTATTGTAACGTGGTAAAGAGAGAGCGATCTGTTAGCTGACTTTTAAATTTATAAACGCAATTTTTTTAATAAAGTAAAGGAAAACACTTCTTCAGCCAATTAAAAAAAAAAAAAACGATCCAGTTAGTCAATTCTTTTTATACTTTATAGAAGCATATTTTTTTATAATTAAAAAAAATCTCAAAAAAGAATAGAATGTTCAATTTACCCCACGCGACATTAAATATACTTCAATCCCGTTGTATTTTATAAATAATCTGTCGAGCTTACCATTAAGCTACTATGTATTTTCCGCATTACGTTCATCAAAAGCACATTTAAGTCGCTTCGCTGATATTTCGGTCGAGATTTAGTTCCTTGATTTGATATAGAATATATTGAAATATGTATCACAGAAATTAATCTTAAAAATCCGATATGTAGAAAATTTGGGTAAAGGCGCTATTCTATTACCTTGCTTTCAAAGAGCTTAGCTTTATGAAAGTGAAGCAAAGGATCAAGAAAATCGAGGCTCTTTACGCTTAAATGTACTCCTTATCCGGCAATCCGCCTCAAAACGCTAGTTTAAGCTTTGTGATATCAAAAATGTATACAATAAAAGATTGACATACACAACAGAGATCCACTACAATCTAGTACCTCTGTAAAAAGAGATAAGAGCAAGGAAAAATTTGTAAAATCTGCGAAAAGAAAATGTGAGAAAATGTGTTATTCGTTTGTGTAGTTTTGGCAATTGATTCCTATGATTTCTGTATCATGCTTTCAATGCATGAAATAAAATACAGAAAAAAAGAACGCACAAAATGAGTCATATTGTTCAAGCTTCTTTGGAAAAAGATTGAGCATCATACGTGCATTTACGTGATTACCTCCGTCGCCCTCTTGCCGCAATTTCATTTTGCCATTAGCCAAGAAACTTCGATGTAACACTGGCAAATCAAGAAGCTTGCTATTCAACGCAGAGAATGTTCTTATACGCAACAACTTGCATTTGCTCGTCCCTGATTAACTCTAATCGCACAAAAGAAGAGAAAAATGTTTCCTACGACATGTTTTTAATGAGAAAAATTCTTTTCCTCGTCATTCATATACATCTGCAGAAAAATTGTAGAGCACGTAATACTACTTAAAAATGTTGTAGTAATATTAAACAAAATTAAATTAAATTAATTAATAAAAGCATTGTATTTAAAAAAATGCGAATAAAAAGCCAAAATAAATTTTGAATGCATACAATTAAAGTGGTACGAGATAATCAAAATTACTATACCTGCGAGTGACAACTATTTCGCGTTGCATTATGATTCTCATTTACATCTAATTAATAAGTTTTTCCGCCGAGCAAATTACTAAGAATATTTTTTCACAGTGTGCAAAAGCAATAATATGATGTTAATTATGATCAATTTTATAACGAGTTTTATTTTTTAGTTATTTTATATTTAAATATAAATAAAAAACACGGAAAGTTTTCAATTCAAAGACAAAATAATATCAAAGTTGATACTTCTCAAATATTGTATATTTTATAATTAATCCAATTCGTTATGTCGATATGATCAAAGAATATATTATATGTCGAAGAATAATTTGAGAAAGTGTGAGCGCGGATTATAGGAAGAGACTCGTACGCGGATCAATCACTTTTTACAGAACAGATTTATTATCTCGATTTATTTTGATTCAATCAAACTTGGATCTTAGAGAGAGCGGGCAAGCACCGTATGATTGCTGCTTTTTGTATGATATATGTTAGCGAATATACAACTAAACTTTTCGAATATAGCCAATCGCGCGAGAGCACCTCTCGGTTTACGTTTTCGATAGATATTTTGATATCAAAAAGAAAAGAGTAAATATATAATAAACATAATAAACCGAGCCTCGACACAAATATTTTGTACTACATGATTTTAACGGATATTTCGCTACGTCAAAAATTCGCCTATAATAAATTATCAAATAAAATCATTAAAGACAGATTATTTTATTTAACGAATAAATGCGTGATGTTTTTTAAATTATTAACGTTTACTGATGTCAGAATATTGAAAATGTACTATTTTTTATTGCTATTATATTTCTATTTTTGAAAAAGTCTAAACGATATCCTATACGGATTCTATGGAATAATATAGACAAATGTAAATGTTTGATGTATAACGTTGTATAACGTTCCACGAAATAATATGAAAATTGTGATGACAGTTGTACTTTTAGATATATCTTAAAATGCATCCTTAGCACCGAGAGATACGATGTCGCGCGCAAGTCAATTTTCCACGAGTCGAGTGAGATTTAAATCAAAGGCAGAATCGTCTCGGGATTCGATGCATCCAACTGAATTGCAGGCGCTCCTCTCTTCGAATCAGAAGGGACATGTGGAAGCTGAAACTGCGTCTGGGAGTGACTTTATGTCGATTGAAGCAGACATTTGAAAGGTCTCACGATTCGGCGGAAGTGATCGTTGGTACCGATGCACATGTACCGCGTTCTTCGCATCTTTTTCTTGTTATATAATATGAAGTTCAATCGATTCACGTCATGTATAAACCAAAACGGCTAAATGCATTGCTATTTCTTTATTATTCGAATTTTAGTTAGTTTTTAGAAGAAAACCGGACACACACACACACATTAGCAATTATTCGGTTTGATTTGTCGAGATAAATTGTCGAAATAAATT
>NW_021849408.1:69116-96692 GCF_003651465.1 Formica exsecta
AGTCAATTCTTTTTATACTTTATAGAAGCATATTTTTTTATAATTAAAAAAAATCTCAAAAAAGAATAGAATGTTCAATTTACCCCACGCGACATTAAATATACTTCAATCCCGTTGTATTTTATAAATAATCTGTCGAGCTTACCATTAAGCTACTATGTATTTTCCGCATTACGTTCATCAAAAGCACATTTAAGTCGCTTCGCTGATATTTCGGTCGAGATTTAGTTCCTTGATTTGATATAGAATATATTGAAATATGTATCACAGAAATTAATCTTAAAAATCCGATATGTAGAAAATTTGGGTAAAGGCGCTATTCTATTACCTTGCTTTCAAAGAGCTTAGCTTTATGAAAGTGAAGCAAAGGATCAAGAAAATCGAGGCTCTTTACGCTTAAATGTACTCCTTATCCGGCAATCCGCCTCAAAACGCTAGTTTAAGCTTTGTGATATCAAAAATGTATACAATAAAAGATTGACATACACAACAGAGATCCACTACAATCTAGTACCTCTGTAAAAAGAGATAAGAGCAAGGAAAAATTTGTAAAATCTGCGAAAAGAAAATGTGAGAAAATGTGTTATTCGTTTGTGTAGTTTTGGCAATTGATTCCTATGATTTCTGTATCATGCTTTCAATGCATGAAATAAAATACAGAAAAAAAGAACGCACAAAATGAGTCATATTGTTCAAGCTTCTTTGGAAAAAGATTGAGCATCATACGTGCATTTACGTGATTACCTCCGTCGCCCTCTTGCCGCAATTTCATTTTGCCATTAGCCAAGAAACTTCGATGTAACACTGGCAAATCAAGAAGCTTGCTATTCAACGCAGAGAATGTTCTTATACGCAACAACTTGCATTTGCTCGTCCCTGATTAACTCTAATCGCACAAAAGAAGAGAAAAATGTTTCCTACGACATGTTTTTAATGAGAAAAATTCTTTTCCTCGTCATTCATATACATCTGCAGAAAAATTGTAGAGCACGTAATACTACTTAAAAATGTTGTAGTAATATTAAACAAAATTAAATTAAATTAATTAATAAAAGCATTGTATTTAAAAAAATGCGAATAAAAAGCCAAAATAAATTTTGAATGCATACAATTAAAGTGGTACGAGATAATCAAAATTACTATACCTGCGAGTGACAACTATTTCGCGTTGCATTATGATTCTCATTTACATCTAATTAATAAGTTTTTCCGCCGAGCAAATTACTAAGAATATTTTTTCACAGTGTGCAAAAGCAATAATATGATGTTAATTATGATCAATTTTATAACGAGTTTTATTTTTTAGTTATTTTATATTTAAATATAAATAAAAAACACGGAAAGTTTTCAATTCAAAGACAAAATAATATCAAAGTTGATACTTCTCAAATATTGTATATTTTATAATTAATCCAATTCGTTATGTCGATATGATCAAAGAATATATTATATGTCGAAGAATAATTTGAGAAAGTGTGAGCGCGGATTATAGGAAGAGACTCGTACGCGGATCAATCACTTTTTACAGAACAGATTTATTATCTCGATTTATTTTGATTCAATCAAACTTGGATCTTAGAGAGAGCGGGCAAGCACCGTATGATTGCTGCTTTTTGTATGATATATGTTAGCGAATATACAACTAAACTTTTCGAATATAGCCAATCGCGCGAGAGCACCTCTCGGTTTACGTTTTCGATAGATATTTTGATATCAAAAAGAAAAGAGTAAATATATAATGAACATAATAAACCGAGCCTCGACACAAATATTTTGTACTACATGATTTTAACGGATATTTCGCTACGTCAAAAATTCGCCTATAATAAATTATCAAATAAAATCATTAAAGACAGATTATTTTATTTAACGAATAAATGCGTGATGTTTTTTAAATTATTAACGTTTACTGATGTCAGAATGTTGAAAATGTACTATTTTTTATTGCTATTATATTTCTATTTTTGAAAAAGTCTAAACGATATCCTATACGGATTCTATGGAATAATATAGACAAATGTAAATGTTTGATGTATAACGTTGTATAACGTTCCACGAAATAATATGAAAATTGTGATGACAGTTGTACTTTTAGATATATCTTAAAATGCATCCTTAGCACCGAGAGATACGATGTCGCGCGCAAGTCAATTTTCCACGAGTCGAGTGAGATTTAAATCAAAGGCAGAATCGTCTCGGGATTCGATGCATCCAACTGAATTGCAGGCGCTCCTCTCTTCGAATCAGAAGGGACATGTGGAAGCTGAAACTGCGTCTGGGAGTGACTTTATGTCGATTGAAGCAGACATTTGAAAGGTCTCACGATTCGGCGGAAGTGATCGTTGGTACCGATGCACATGTACCGCGTTCTTCGCATCTTTTTCTTGTTATATAATATGAAGTTCAATCGATTCACGTCATGTATAAACCAAAACGGCTAAATGCATTGCTATTTCTTTATTATTCGAATTTTAGTTAGTTTTTAGAAGAAAACCGGACACACACACACACATTAGCAATTATTCGGTTTGATTTGTCGAGATAAATTGTCGAAATAAATTGTCAATCAAAGTACTTTTTCCAAGTTTCGTTTATCTGCTTAAGATTTAGATACACAGATCTCTCTGGGTTATTCGATGATATAGATAGGTGCACAAAGTTATAAACGTGCGCGGCGCGTCTCTTTCTTCTTCCTATGGACCGTGAGAAGAGTTATAAGTAGGACTGTAAAAGTCATAAATGAGAGCGGAACCGAACTCTCGAATGGCCTTCATTGCATAGCCAAAGTCTTTGAGATGGAAGCAGTCGTGGTTGCAGTGAGATTGTAGAGAGCGCGTCATTAATCACACGTCGCGTATGATCATCGACACCGGGAAGAGTCGACCGACTTATAATCATTTAAATACAAAGCTGCATTCATAAAATCAACCTAGATTAAAACGCTACACTGTGGAAAGCATCATTCTTTCCGATATGGAGAGAGCGTGTGTTAGATGGAAACTTATTGGAATACATAAATATGTATAGAAATCATTCTCTTAAAATATTCTCATAAATTAAATAAGACTGTTATATCTACAGTATTTACATATATTTTAGAATTTTGATTCTATAAAATCCAATAGCTTTCACAATCAAAAGATATTAAATCTACATTCGCAGTTTTTTTAGATTGTCGTTTATAAATTTTTTAAATCAGAAACTTGAAAGTTAGATTGAGAGAAAAATTATTCCTTTTGCTTCTAAAAAATTGGTAAGACTGTCGCTGACTTAGAATCAATAATCTGAACAAATCTATGTCAAAATATGCTAAAGAGGATGGTACAGAATAACTATTTAGAATGCTGACTAAAATAATTAATTCATGTCTTAGTAATCAAGTTCCCGAGCAATGGGAAACAGCTTATATCACATCTATTCATAATAAAAGACAATAAATGTAATGTTAATTGTAATTGTAACAATTGCGGAAGAAAATCGGTGATTAGTACATTGAGTAAATTATATGGAAAGATACTACGCGATTTAATTAAATAAGAATATTACCAGCATGAAGAAGGAAAACAAAGTGAATTCAGGACTGGCAGATCCATTACAATGCAATGTATTTTGTCTACAACGGCTAATTGAAAAAAAGATCCTAATTAACAAAGAAGAATCGGAAGGAAGAAATAAAAGGAACGTAATGAGCTCAAGGAACTTAAGATAAAATCAGTGGAATAATAAAAAGGAACGGAAAGATAGGCTCAGACAACAGAGTAAGTCGTAAGATGTTCTAAACCGATTAATATATAATACGGAGATTAATCCGCAACATTTTTCGCGTTATGGATACCTATTCGCAGATTTTTTCTTTAAATTTAACTGAATAATTTTATACATTTTTTTGCGACATTCCATATGTAAATTTGATGATAGGCGAGTCAGTGAAAACAAAAAAATATATATCAAGGCAAAATGGCTGTGTTTGCACTATAAGTGACAATGCGACAAAATGAAATTTCTGTATATAATTAAGTCATGCCATTTAAATTGTGACATTCTTATGAAAATTTCATTAAAAAAACCTGCACTTCTACTGCGGCCGCTGAATCAGTACGATAGTTGATAGTTGAAAATGAACTATAATTGATTCAGAATAAGAATTCAGTTGCAATTGCAATTTTCAGCATTTTAAAACCCTATGTTGTATTATATACGACACTATTAGAGCGTTGTGGAGAAATATCTTATTTTTTGTACCGACTAACAAGTATACTTTTTCGCATCCAATCTAACAGCGCTCTTCTCTTCCTTTTTTTATATTTATATAATTATAAAATTTTTAAAATTCTTGTAAGAAATTATCAATATTCAAGTAATATGATTATAATTCATTGATCAACCATTATGTTTCCTCAGAAACATGTTATGACATTAAAGAAACTTTTAAAATAGATTGCACGATAGAGTTTGCACAATATCGAAAGGAATATTGCGCTATGGTCATGCGAAAATTCAAGTGCAGTAAATCTTTTCAAAGAAGACTAAAACAGCAAGCGAAACGATTTATTTTAGCCATAAATCTGACACTTTATCAGGTCTTGCGTTTCACACACATACACGTGCTACAAAGAATATATGACATAATTCGTTGAGACCTTGTAATAAACCGAGTAATGTAATAAAGTAAAGCTCCGTTTTTTTCCGAATCTGAAGACATCATTTATTCGATTTTTAGTACACGCTATTAAATAATTACGAAAATTTCTCATCGTGTTTTTCCTTCTTGTCCGACCCTACAGTTTACAGAAATATAGACACGTTATATATGTATATCTAAATATTTAGAATTCGTGCTTCGATTATCTAGATTATAATGGCGCTCAACAATAGACGTTAACGAAAAAAGAAGCTAATTAACTGATAATTTCTATATGAATGAAACGTTCCGTTTCAATGTCCGTTTAAAATCGTGCATTATTTCCATAAATTACATGTCGTAATGAGCTCGATCGGCATTTAATGACGAAGACGATGCATTAATTGCTTTTAACGATCCAATTATTCATCATGCATTGACTAGACTGATCGACTTTTATCGATTTATAATTAAATGCCCTGATAGAGCTCCTGAAAAGGCGTTTTACCATGACGAAGTTCATGGCCGTGCACCTGCCAAGAACGTATAGCAATTTGCGACCTATCTCTCGCTGTGAATCACGATGGCGCACCCTATTTCGTTTTAATTTTAATCTCGACATCTCATGGGATCGCGCACTGCACTATAAGTATGACGATGCATGATCCATGACGAAATTAATGACAGCGTTACTTGCCATTAATGTTCCGTCGTGGAAATTCTTCTATTTGCCGTGCTTTTATTACGGATTTTAAAACAAGTTTAGTTCAGTCAGCGTAATGATGAAAAGATGATTCTCGCATTAACGATAAAGTGTAACAAATCTCAGTCATTACAACTATTTACGCGCTTTAAATATGTGTGCTGTTTTATGAGTTTTAATTAAGTGAATAATGTCATTAACGCCTTCGATATCAGCGCTTTTCACACTGTGGCGTTAATTTTTCCATGAAAATTTCTTTATGTAGAAGAGATTTTTGTAGAAGAGATGTTAAAAAAATCCGGACATTATTTAGAAATGTTAACTAATTAATTTTAATTGATAAAATTAACTAATATAAATTTTGTTCCAATAGAAAATATGTTATTATACTTTTACCGCAAAAAATGATATATTTTTTCATTCTTAATGTGTTTTATGATAAACGTTTAAATAGATCTAAATACAAAATATAATTTTTATAAATCCAGATTAATTATATGCATAAAGAACGGCGATATCGCCCGATCACGTTACTTAAAATTAGATAGACCTCATAGCAATCTCCAAATTATGGCAAAGATCATTATTAGACGTTCGCAACCGTAGAAATACTGATGTCTCTTCTAATCACCACCTTTTGGAGAAATGAGGCTCAAATTATCGAGTGTCAAGCCTAATACAGCTGCCGCGAAGAGGAAAAAGTTTAATTTAGACAGATTAAATGAAGCTGACATCATTTCACGAACATCTGGACGTAAAACTCACTAATCTTACCTTCATCTATATCAACACACGATGTCGACAACAACTTCTGGTCTCTGAGCCTTACATGACATAATCGTAAGAAATGGATCTCAAAAAAACACTTGGGACCTAATAGATAAGAGAAGAGAAATGGCAATTATGCCTAATTCAAACAAAAAGTTCACGGCGAGTTTCGACGCGCGATCCGCTTAATGCAAAACTTTAAGTGCGACGATAATGGCATCTAAGTTGCCGATAAAATATATGAGCGCTCTTTTGCCAGTCCGTACAATAGTGTAATTTAATCGGGAATCAAAAGTCGGCTGATATCTTTCTCTCTTTTTCTTTCTCTCGCAGTATGATCAAAACTTTCCTAAAATTATGGCCAACCGCCGACACTAGTAATTGTGTGCGAGAATTATCTAGATCTAGCTCGAGGATGAGAAAACGTTGCATCGATAGCACATATAAATCATTCGGATAAGTTTGAACGCTCCCCTTTTCATAGAAAGATACTCGCGACAGGTATCTATTATATGTTTAAGCTTTAAATTAAATCGGAAATTTGTGTGCAAAATATTTTTATTATTAATTAGTAATAATATCACAATCTTATAATATCTTCTATTACATAAAAAAATACAAATGTTAAAATATTGTTATGTTTGTAATATCTACACGAAATGCTGATGTAATATAAATATGCAATATAAAATTTACCTCATAAATTTAGTCGTAGCTGTCATCACACGCCCGGAGCTATAAATGTGCAAATAATTGCACGCTTATGAACAATATTAATCTTATTATAAATACATTATTTGTTGCATTTGTCAACTAAAAACAAACAAATAAGATGAATTATGCGCGGCTGAACGTAATTATAATGTTACAAAATACATTTATGGATAATAAATCATTAGAGACAAAAATATAAAAAATTTACTCTATTAAATAATTTCTATTTAATATTTTACTATTGCATTAAAATAACATAAAAAAAATAGATAACGCGTATTTACTTATAAATAGAAAAACCAATCTTAATAATATTTTTAGATTTGGTTACACACACAAAATTATTAATTTTGGCGATTTTCATTTCGTTTGATATACAATCCTTATGAAACAATCTAAAATTTGCATTTCATAAATAATGAATTTTTCCACGAAATAATTTCCGGCCGCGAAAATAAAATTAAGATCGACGACGCAGTTGTTTAGAAGATGAAAGACCGGTGACCATCTTCGAGCCACTTTACGAGCTGCGAAATATGCATCCCCGAGATAAATTCTCCGCGTAATAGGGTATGGAAAGAGCGAATGAAAGTTGAAGCAAGCGGCGCCACCAAGTCGAGGAGTTTTACTTAAGATGAATATGTATCACAAGACTTATTCGATACCATTTATCTCCGGGAAAATCCAGCTTCCGGACGTTTTGAGTCAACGCGAATCAAAATTCACCGCGATGACAAAGATGAATAATTTCTAACCTGTGAAGATAACATCGAAAGGCTGCTAGCTTCGACGCCAGTGTTGGCAGAAATCTGTACGTTTCACCCTTTGCATTTTAACTCGAGACGTGAAATTATCATAATTAAAAAGCGGAAAAGTAATATAATTATGATTAAGGGAGCCCATGAAACTTTGAAATCTTAATTTAACTTTAATGAATCCTTGAACTTGCGACTTAACTCAGGAAATATTACAAGAGAGAGGAAGAATAATCGCTGAACGAATAGATCCAATTTTTTTTTCCGATCACTTGTGAAAATGTGATTATTATACGAAATAGCTTACTTTAAGTGTGAAATAAATTAATGTTTTTATAAATATATGAAATATTATGTTTAAATAATTCGCGACTTAAACAAGTTTGATAATTATTAATGTGGCATTTTGTATATTATATTACAATATAGCGTTACTTATTAAAATTGTTTACATATAAATATTGATACCATTGATTATGATATATGATATATTGATAATAGTAATCAAAGCATTAATTCAATTATGTAATTCACGCGTATGTTATAATGAGAGATTAGAGATTCTTCGGTTTTTAAAATTCATACACATCAAAAAATGCTAAACAAAACTTTCAACTTTTTGTTAAATACACGTATATCATTCCACGATGGCAATCCCGCGAGCGATCACATTAACTTCAACGTTTTACAAGCGTTGAATAATTCTGTATCGGATAGCTACATGTGTTACTGCAATATCCATTATTCGCTCCAATTTATGATCAAACTATAATACGCTATAAATATACACACTATAGGAATAGTATTTCTATTATTCTAGCAGTTTGAACATCTCAGGTTAAATAAATCAGCCTCTAGACAGATAGAATTACTAGTAATTAATAGTGATCAAGATGGCGTTTAAATATTTAATTGTAAATGTTATAAATGATCTCTCTCTCTCTCTCTCTCTCTCTCTCTCTCTCTCTCTCTCTCTCTCTCTCGCTCTCTCTCTCTCTCTCTCTCTCTTAGCATAGCCGATGAACAAATAATCCGGCGCGCTTTTGTATATATAAACACAGATACGGACAAAATGTTACACGAACAGACATTTACCTAAGATAGACGTTAAGCAGTGAAAAAGACGAAAGTCTTTTAGGGAGAAGAAAAAAAAAGCGTGTGTATAGAGAATAAAGTTGTATCATAAACCGAAAAAGTGAACGTTTAACAATTGTGGTTAATAAGTAACAATAAAGGCGACGTTATATTGTACAGCAACAGCAGCCGCTGTGTCTCTCTCTCTCTCTCTCTCTGTCTCTCTCTTTCTCTCTTTCTTGTAATCATTTTTTTAGTGTAGATATATTTTATATCGATTATAATCTTTTTTTTACTTTTATATATATATAGATCCATCGCATCCCCATCCTCATGCCATTCTATTTGCTTTATTGAAGAGATATCCAAAAATAATCTCGTTGAATAATTTGCACGATATCGTACATCAACGCTACAGACGTTAAACGAAGCGGCTGCTTCGAGGATGTAAATTAATAAATTAATGATCTCTCTCTCTCTCTCTCTCTCTCTCTCTCTCTCTCCCTCTCTCTCTCTCGCGCTGTCTCTCTCTCTCTCGTACTTAGCAAAATTTTTATAAGAATATAAATTAGAAGAGAATTTAAGTAGATAGATATATAATAAAAAAATACTGCTGTCATATCATGAGAAGAACCAATGACTCTGGGAAAACTAGTTGTTCAAGGAAAGCTAGAAGGAAAAAGGCTTCGAAGACGTTCAGTTACTCGATATGTGGACCAAATTGCAAAAATGATGGGAATCTTATTGTTAGTATATGTATTCAAACAGTAGAAAATAAGGAAACATGGAGGCAATAAGTTTGACAGCTGTGATTTGCCAATACATCATTTTTGTCACAATGACGAGCGATATGAATACAAAGAAAAAATATCAATAAAATATGTGAATCTCTAATTGAAGTATAATAACCGATAACCGAACTAAGGTCCGAGCAGAGGACGCTGTCAATGACTTTGGCGTGCCGGAGAAAAGTAAATATAGCACAGCTACCAAACCAGTTCTCTTAAAATAACTTGCGGTCCTAAGGAGCGCATTCTCCATCGCATCGACGGCTTTTTGGTATCAAAGAACACACGCGATCGACCGCTGGACGCCAATGTCGTGACGTTTTGCCGAATAATTCGGATTTAATCATGTGTATTTTGCCAGGATCAAGATCAGTTAAAAAAAAAAAAAGAACTCTTGATATTCTGAAAATTAATTTAAGCATTTTAAGCGCGCTATCAAGAACCGATTACGGTTTTTAAAGAACGCGATATCAAGTTCGAAGAACGATTCGGTAATCGCGAAGTATCGAGTCTCGTCGAGAGGGTGCTCGATCGTATCGAGAACTTTGATCGAATTAGCGCAAAAGGATTATTGAGACAAAAAAAGAGACACGAGTAGAAACAAAGTGCACTCATTCTCAGCTCGACGAGTTCGCAGCTGCAAAACATTTCGCTAATACCATTTCATCCCTTTATATATAGGTATATAAATCTGCGCGTTTTTCTCCATCGACAAATCTTGACCCTCGAGAAGAGACAAATAATTATTGAGTTATCCGGAGTAAAAAAATAATTCTGACAAATTGCGTTAGAATTTTATTGTTTACCCGTTTAATTACTGCGATATGCTCCAATAATAAATATAAAAACATCGAAACTGAGATTAAAAATAAGAGAAAAAAATTGCAATATGCCATTTAATATGAGTTTTATTTTATTTTACGGCGATATTCGCGCTCCAGATAATTAATTAATTGAACAATTAATTATTTGACTTGTCGTAAATAGAAAGTGATTACATTAGAATATTTTAAGCGCGATTTCTATAAAACTAGAGATCATTTGAGAGAACAATACCAGGAATATGCTAAAAGTTAACTCTTTAATCAGTAAAAACTGCATGCTAATTTTCGAGCGTTCGCTCTACAAATGCGTCCCGAGGAAAGTATAACGATGCAATACCGTGGAGAGAGAAAAAAAAAGCACGTCGTTGCGGAAAAGCAATCGAAAGTAATGATAGGTGAGTGCTAAGGGTTTAACAGAGCGAGAACGAAAGTAAACACGCGAAGTCGAAAGAATGCTTCATTGCGCCGCGGACGAAATTAACGGCGAACGATGCGACACCGAATGCACATTGCGGGAGAGAAAAAAATCTCGTATACGAAAAGAAAAATATAATAATTGAATGTCAACACCCGCACAAATGTGTGTGCGTAGTATTCGCGCATGTATACGTTTTGCTTAGCATGCCATTCCATCCATTCCGGGTCGCCGTGTCTGATCCTCTCTTTCTCGCAGCTCTCAATCTTTATCTTTCTCTCCCTTCCGCTTACGGTGACCCACGCCGCGCTCTTTTTCCTCTTTGTGCGAATCCAGCTGCACGGATAAATAAAAGAAGGCTCTCCTTCCTGGCTGCTAACGCATCCCGACGCGCATAGTGCGAGTCTAGAACGAAGAAAAAAAAAAAAAACAACGAGCGTCTTGGCGGAGCCTGGTGGAATTACGTCGCGCCGTTTGAATCATTAATCTCGTGACGACTACGTCTGGTCCTACGTGACCTCGAAGAAACGACGGCTCGAGATAAACGACTATCAGAGGTAAAGCAGTTCAAGCGCGATCGAACTATAATATAGATTCGATTAAGCTTTGATTAGAAGATATATCATTGTCTTTGATAAATTATATATATAAACAAATGCAAGACAATAACTATTGTGAACGAGTCTCTTATATAATTATTTATAAAATCAAGAACATTTTACAGTCGGCTCTTCCGCGCTTATATTTGTAACTCCCCGCGAGATTTAGCGAAGTTTACAAAAAAATAGAAACGCATAATAACATATAGCGTAAAGGTAATTCTATCAATTTCTTTACGATCATAAATTGCGTTGACAAACAGATGGCTCATTGTTAAAGTGTTTATAACTGTAACTTTGATCGACAAACGGTACGCATAATCATGTAGCGAAAGAGAACAAATCGATATTCTCTATGGCTAAGCATTAATTATTTTATTGCAATTTTTCTATCGCGAAGTATCAAAAAATCGAACAAAATCTGGAAAAAATTCGCAATTATTATAATTAATATCTGCGTATAGATAAGAAGGTGCCGATGCACGCTCCCATCTTACGAAGCCCGGTACGGTCGCCAAGTGGCCGAGAACTAACGACCGGTATACGCGGTATATACCTACTTTATAACCGAGCCGAGATATAGCGAACGAAGGAGCGAACATATGCGCGTGGTACAGGCGGAACGCGGCGTGTGTATGTATGTATGTATATATGTATACTTATGCACATTCATCGCATCCACGCACACTTATACATATATACAATATACGTGCACACCAAAGTGGCATGCAGCGAACGGGTACCAGCGGAGAGGGAAAAGAGCAGTTTCATGCCGAGCGAGTAGTCGGGCCTCAGAATCGCGCGGAGCTCCAGCTCGGCTCTCGGCTGCTCAGGCACGTCGCGACCAAAGAACCAACCAGTCCGCTCAACTTCTCCGACACATTCCGACAGGCTGTCGTTGAGTTATCCGGGGGACCCTCTCTTTCGAACCGGGCTCCGAAATATATACCTGCTCGCAAGACCGCTCGCGTCTCTCGCTCGTCTTGCTCCGAAACGTGAGGCATTCGCAGAATCTCATCGTTTTAAACACGCCGCGAGTCTGAAGCGTCGCGTTAGAATCGGTACCGGATCGACCTGGAATCGGTCCAATACGAACTGTTTCAAAAGTACTTGTCAATTCTCTTTTGAGGATCGCAAAGTGAACTCGGAAAATGCGCGTTATTCGAAAAATCTCGACGTTTTAGTGCGCTCACTGAACGATACATGCTCGACAGTGGAGTCGATACCCAATCTGGATCAATCTGGAAGAGGTCCAATACGACCCGTTTCGAACTAGTATTGTACTTGTTTTATTGTTCTCTACGAAAAAATTTCGAACATGTTACTGTGACTGTGTCACTGTGTGTTACAAGACAGCCCTGTCGATTAACCGCTACGATCTGAATCGGCCTGGATCCGTTCCAGGAATACACCTTTCAAAGTGTATACTATATATTTCTACTCTCTGTTGCCCGAAAATCAAACGTTTACTATGATTGCGCGTTGGTAATAATGTCATCGTAATTCAGAAAACGCACGTGTCACTCGAGAAACTTCGGATATTTTTATAGCGTCGATTAGTAAACAAACGCGATATTCTAATGGCACGAATCATCGTTTCCTATTAGCCACAATTTCAAACAGATCTGAATGCATGTCGTATTTTGGATTTGCATAACAAATTAAAGATATAAAATTACTTGACTGTGTTATTGAAATAACTGAAATACGGGAGAAAACAATTTTAAAAATTTTTTGTTAACTGGCGTGTTTCTGGTCGAAGCGATCTCACATTGAAGTTTCTTAAATTTATGTGCAAGAAATCAGCGATCCGTTTAATCAAGATACTGCTACATCCGCCTTTTTAAACGATACAGCAATATTTGCTTTCGCAAGAAACATCGCGAAATTTTTGCTTGACCGAGTTGAGCTTCTCCGGTGCGTATTTCGCGAATATTTTTAGTAAAGCGCAAAATTGATGGAATATTTGATACTCTCGCGATAAGGAAATGCCTGCGATATTACAGCCGATAGCACAAATCTGGCGTTTATTCGAAACGAATTTGCTGAAGCTCGCTCATCAGCTTTTGGTTCATTCAAGCGCCAATATATCCGCCGATACGCAGGATTGGCATAGTGTTTAATCCAAAGGATAAAGTGCACGATTCACCGAATGATACACGCTTAAACGATGTTTAATCCTTTCGTAACATGGAGCATGAACTAGCACGGATGTTTCTTTGACAGGGGATCTTATTGAAGCAGTTTCAAATTGATTCACATTTCAACAATAATACGTAAAATTATTATTTAGAGCAGATGGTCTTTATTATTTATATACTTTTTAATGGAATTCTAATCACTGATCCTGTGCGAATGGTATCGTCCCGAAGTCTGTGAACGTCACTAAAAAGCGTCGAAAATCGACAAATAAATCTTGGACAGACTTACCTGACATGTTTCTAGTATGCATCTTGTGCAGCGCATGAGGCTACGAGTGAAATGCATTGCGTAGCAATGTGACACCCTATCATTAGTATTAACAGTTGAAAGTGTTCTGAATTATACGTTCTATTTTTTACGCTACGCAAAGTATTCTGCGTTTTTCTTTTGTTTATGATACATGGAGGAATATTTTTTAATAAAGACAGACATACTTTTTAAAATATGTGTGTGATACAAGTGTAAAGTTAATATAAAAACGTAATGACGTACGTTACATAAATGTGTACGTCACAAAATCAAAGGATACAGGAGAACATCGAATTATACACGACAGATAAAAGAAGAGGTCTTTGAAAAAATTGAAGAATTTCATCTGAATTACATGCACAATCACCGATACAATTGTCCGGTTATTGCATCGTGAGCATCACGACGGAAACATGCGTGAGTAATAAAAATATTGAAGAACCGTATATTAATCAAACATGTTATCCAGAAGAGACCAAAAATGAAGGCGAGATCACTTGTATCTTAGTTCGTCGCAGTTTTCCTCGACACTCCTCTTTTAGATGTTGAGTGGAATATTTATCACAGACGAACGAATTACGCGAAACACATGTTCGGGGAACGATGTCTCGCGAAAACACTAGATCGCGCGAAACGATGAACGCCAGTTAAGAATGACCGAAATACACGATCGAGTAATCCAATGGGTAGATCGAAACGATCGCCCATTTCTAGATTCGACACTCTCGACTCATCACACGCGATGTTAAAAGATATTTGAGACTTTTAAAAAATATTTAGAAAACATTATATTTCTCTCTTAATTTAAAAAATATTTTAATAATTTTTATTTGTCGAAAATATTTCTGTGTATATTTATGATGAAAAATAAAAAGTAGCCTGCCAATTGCAACGCAATGGAAACGTTTTCATGTTTTAAACGTGTTGAATAATCGCAAATATATAAAATTCTAAAAAATTGTTTTAAAAAATTTTTTGTTTGAGAAAAACATTTATATGGTGAGACACCATATTTATGGTGAGAAGCTTGTCGATTTTAAAGAGTTTTGTTTGTTTTAAAACGATTCTCGTTTAATGTTAAGCATATTCATGCATTTTATAAGTTTCATAACTATAAGTATTATATAAAAGTTGTTTTAATGACCTCTTTTTGAAGTTAGCACCCCATTTTTAAATTTTTTATATAATTAATAATTTTTGCTTTTCCCTAAAGAATTCCATGATTGCTAATATTTTTTACAAATATTTTTTTTTTTGATTAAATGTAAAAAATAATGGTTCGAAAATATAAGGTGTGCCAACTTCACATTTTTGCAATACGAAAATTAGCCATTACTTTTATATTTCAATAAGAACAGATATAATATTTAATATTTTTTGACAGTACAATACTGTTTTAGAGCCATCAGAATATAAAAAAAAAATGTCATGTTTAAAGAAAAAAAAATTTTAATTGAAGAATTTTAATTTTGGAAATAAAATAACGCGATAATTCTTTCAATTTTGATCTTATTGAGTTGAATCTTAATAATAATTATCAGAACTCTTGGGATGCTATTTAGAATTTTGAAGAAATTGTTACAGTTACACGTTAATTACTAAGATGTTCTGATGCGTTAGAATTCGATTTATTTTTCTACCTACATCTAACGGTTGCACGACCCCTTTCTATATTTTTAGTCTCTTTTATGTAACATGTTTAATTAGTACGTTCGGTTTTCGCACAGAGATCACGTTAACGTCCGCTGTTTGTTGACAATCACGTTCCTGGCATTTAAAGAACGCGTCATGCGTGACAAGATGAGAATGTTGAATCTAGCGATAAATGCCAGTTAAGAATAACCGAGACATGTGATCGCATAATTGAATAAATAGCTCGAAACGATCATCCATCACTAGATTCGACAATCCCGACTCGTCACACGCGATGTTAAAGATATTCGAGATACTTATCACGCAATATGTCTTTGGAGAATGACGTCTCACGACCAACACTCAAACGTGCGAAGCAAATTGCGGACGCCGATTGCAAATAACCGCGGTAAACGTGATCGTCCGTTGCTAGATTCGACACTCGGCATGCGTGATGTCGAGAGATATTTGAGACACTTATCACTGCACGAAACACGTATTTAGAGAACGGCAACCCGCGACACTCAAGCGCGAAGCGATAGACACCGGTTAAGAATAATCGAGGTACGTGACCGCGTAATCCAATGAATGAATAGATCGAAACAATCGCTCATCGCGAGATTTAACATTTTCATCTCATCACGTATAACGCGTTGTTTACATGTTAGGAATGTGATCGTCAACAAACACAGCGGATGCGGACGCAACTTCTATGCGAGAACCGTAGAGCAAAATAACTTATATTTTAATTCGTCGCAGCAATTTTAAAAAATATTCGAGACTTTTAAAAAATATTACATTAATTTAAAAAGATATATATTATTTAAAAATAAAAAGTAGCCTGCTAATCGCAACGCTATGAAAATGTTTTTATGTTTTAAACATGTCAAATGATTGCAAATACATAAAATTTTGAAAATTGTTTAAGGAAACCTTTTTTTCGATATTGTAATTCACAACTCACCCGAAGCGCTGTACAGTCTTAGCTATGATTCTGTGCGCAAAAATTTGCGTGTAAAAAAAACAAATAAAAAACGTCCTATCATATATGCATAATTTCTATGAATCTTTTCACGCAGCTATGTTAAAGTAATTATTATACATTTATTATTTATTGGTGAAGAGTAGTCAGTTAACATGAATAATTTTGAAAGCGCATTAAGCATAAATATATTGTGGATTATTAGTAAGAGTAATAAATAAAAGCTTTACGACTAAAATAGCATCTTAAAAAGTGTAATAAGATTAAAAGAGACGAAAACAATAATTTAATAAATGAAGATAAATCAATACTGAATCATCTTTATACTCCTATGTGTTTTGAAACAACCAAATTATATAATTAAAACTACAGTTGCACATAAAGAAGAGCTCGACAAAACAGTGGCGAAATTTTTTATGCTTGTAATATGCTATTTAGATGTACATAAAATTTTAATTATTCCTAATGATTTGTTCCACCTATAGGATTATTCCGGTCAATCCTAGTTCTAATTATAAGCATTATTTAAAAATTGTTTAAATGACTTCTGTTAGCAATCCATTTTCTAGCCGAATTCTAAAATGTACATGTACTTAGATTGCAGACGGATTTGTATCTGTCGGAACTAATAATGCATTTGCAGTTCTTACCCGCGTTCACTTGCGTTTACCTGCGTTCATCTTCGCCTCTGTTCGCCTCCGTTCAATCGCGTTAACTTGCGTCCACATCACCGCAACCGATGTTTGACTTGTAAGATCCTGAAATCCATGAAATACAAACATAAATAATTTTAATATACTATCACAAGAAATTACGATATTTATAGTATTAATTTAAAAAATATACAAAATTTATTTATGTATTTTTGCAAATATACTATAAGAACACTAAAAATAATATATGTTTGTCACGCGATAACGTTAAATCAGTGCAAACAATATATAAGTGAGCAAATATAATTAACTAGCCGATACACTTGCCATCATTGCGAAGAAATTACATAAAATTATATATTTAAACACGATTAAACAAAAAAATGAATCAAAAGCGACAATTTCTTTGAGCAAATTTAATTTCTACGTTTCAAAATATATAAAATATGTAAATTAAATCTGTGATATAGCTCTTACATCGAACGTTTATGAAATATAACGTACATATAAATGTGAAATTTAAAAAAAATATTAAAATATTATTATAAAATGCTTTATATATATAGTAAGTCTTTTATAAAATCTTTTATAAATAAGCATAGAAATGATAGGTATAATTCACTCGCAAAGTTGCTAGAATTCGTGAAACTACGAAAAGGCTTGGACGGTATTAACTGCTTTAAATTAGTTTGCAGCGAATTACTTGAGAGCCACTGAAATGTTATTAGTTCGCGGCAGTATAATGAGATTGCATGCACAATTGCATGCCGCTATTAGGTGCATTACATATGATTTTCATGACAATTAAGGACAGTAGGGGGAAAATCCTTACTCTCTGAACTGAATTTACAGGCCTGCGAAACTTCAATATAAGCGAAACATTCTCGCAAATTTGAATTAAACTAGATACGATTTCAGCTCCAATTAAGCTACGCGGAATTGGTATTTTGACAGCAATGTTAAAGGTTCAATGCAGCTGACAAAATTGTCAATTACAACAACACGTTTTTCACAGTAACACATAATAATAACAATATCAAATATTAAATTTATAATATATTAATAATTCTATAACTTTTATTTTAGAACTATTTATTTTGATCATCAGTTTATTCAGCCTTATTTAATAAACAAATAAATTTGGCTCGACAATTTTTTAATAGCTCAAAAATACTTATTATTATAGAACAAAAGAGAGAATTTGATAAAATCAATTGAGAATTTTCTTGACTTCTGCAATATCCGTTTTTTATTTCTCGTGCCGATGTAGTAAATCGTATATCGCGCAACAAACAAACGGAGGCACGAATCGGTCTTTTTCAGTTCGAGTAATAAAAACTTGGAGTACAAGCGGACATACGAATTCCCTATCCCTGTCGCTGAGATAAAGCACAGGGTACCTCGAACTACTAAACTTTTGATCTAGAACTTTAAACATCGTCATTCAGCCGAATCGAACTTCTAAAGCTGCAGCACTATTCCAGATTTTGTTCGTCACGCCCGAATGCAGGCCGCGATTAATACCTCGAAGCAGTAGTGCATCGGATGCACAACCGAGTGTGTTTCTTCATCGATCTTGAAACTGAAAACACCGAAAATTCGAATCGAGTTATATCGTGAAACGCGGTCGGTAAAAATGTATGGAACAAAATAATATTGTTCGTAATAATAAAAAAATTATGTCCATAAAAGTGAATTATGTTTGAATTTCTGGAATTCTGGACATATTCCAATTTTGCAAATTTAGATAAATAATATATAATAATCTAACATACACTATAAATATTATAATAAATGTAAAAAAAGCATTATAAAAGTATACAAAATGATAAAAAAACATGACAATATTTCATCATAGGATTTAAAATGGATTTAAAAATTTTACGGTGATTTAATTTATTTATTATAATAAGACCTTATAAATTATCTTAATCTTATCTTAACGCATTAATAAATTTTTCTTGAAATATGTAACTAAAAAATAAGCGTACCTAAAAATAAGTGTATCAGAACAAGTGTAATTTGTTCGCATCTACCGAAATCTCTTTATCTTTCACCTGTGCCAATGCAGGTGTGAGACCAATACGAATTGAAATGGTTTTGTCTTATCAATCATGTCAATAACGTACATTCTTTCGTTATCAGTGCGTTATCATACCAAGTTGATGAGTCTGTACATCGACCAACTATCGTGAGTTCGACATTAGTGATTTAAGCAGCGTGTCGCGTCTTTTGCTATGCCTGTCAAATATTTTTACATCAGGTACGATAAAATTTTATATATTTACGTTCCTCATCATCTATCTGTCACACCTGCTTTACATCGATTGATAACAAAAGCATAACATTGATATTCTATGTACAATATCGTTCACTTGATCAAGCAATTTTTAACTCTTCTCTTGTGTTTAATCTTTGCGGAATGATTTTCATAGATAATTAAGAAATGTTGTATGATAATTTTATCGCGAGAATTAACTTGGGGTAATCACGTCAATGCCGATTAAACTACGAAATTGCTTCGAAGACGCTATCACCGCGTCATCATGTCGTTCGATATTTGCATAATCCCCTTTTCCCTCAATCGTAATTACGTATAGCTAGTATTCCCTGAGGCTTGCAAATAGTATTTTAATTAACTAGAATAACGTCAATTTGTATGTGCATTATTGTATCGGAGAGAAAATCGCATAAAAATGTACGATTAACAGACAGTATCTAATTTTGTATACTTTCTCGTAAAAGCGTCAAAATTTAAAAGATCTAATCTTTTCTCATTGCAAATGCTGATATGAAAAGGATTATTAGAATTTTCGGAAATGCTCTAATCGAAAGCTTTCTAGACTAAATTCTGAATATTTAAATAGCAAAATCATCCATGTATATAAATACAGATTTTGTAAACATTCTCAAATCTCGGCTTGAAACGACTTTAAATCCCTTGCATTTATGAAACTTGACTATTGTAATTTTCTCGCTTGGAGAGGAGCTTTCTAGACTCATAGTAGATAAATGCTTGTGCACTATATTATGGATAATTAAACTTACTTGAATATATTCCATCCTTGAAACATTTTGCTCATCTTCTTTTTTTACATATAGCATTGAATACAATTATTATTGCTCGTGAAGTCTTTATTTATGTTAACATCTATGACTTGATAATCTACAGCAAACGAGTACAAACAATTTTCTTAATGTGTTATATACAATATATTTGACGTCACGAAAAAAAATAGGAAATCTCTTTATATTAAATTTATCAAGTCTTTTCACAATGCTCAAAAATTTCGAACATTTTTTTTTTTTAATTATGAAATTAATTTTAATTTTCTTAGAGATTATATTTCTTTCTTTTGGACTCTTTTTTATTTATATTTTATTATTATGACTTTTCATTCTTTTTAATCTCAATACAAGATTTCTCTCTATGCGATCTCTGCTTGCATCTATGTACTTGGTAGATCTTCGTCAACTTGCTGACTCGTCAGTACAATACTATGCAATTGTTGAACGCTTACATATTTCATGCATAAATACAATGGCCTGACATTTCCCAAGACCTGTGAATGATGTTTCATTACTCAGAACATCGCGCATGAAGCGGCCACCTTGACCTTACGATAATAAAACCGGCGGTAAACGCGAGTTAATTGGCATACAAATGGATTTTTCAATGTAGCAGTTCGGTCTGCACGAGTACACAGTCGTCGTTGCAGCAGCTGCTTTTGCGTTTGCGATCGGTAAGCACGTGCTTAGCATAATACGAATTAGTGCACGATTCCAGGCGCGACTATTCCGACTATTTACGCACGCGATCTCCTTTCGTCCCGAACAATCTTGAATCGTTTTTCACCAACAGTATCAGTCGATACGAGAGCAACGGTAATTATACGACGTGGTGGATCGAGTATTTCAGTTCCACTAACGCGAAACATTCTCTCGCAACTAATTATGGAGTAATTATAATGCCAGACTGGCGCGTTATATCGTGCTCTATATGTACACGTCGTTCCACGGGTGTTTCTCTCTCTCTCTCTTTGCATCGCAATGGCAATAAATATTTTACAAGCGAAAGAACGATACATTAGCGAATAAACGCCGCTACGAAAATACGATAATATCCTTGATATGCAAATTATCTTTAATCTTATGCAAAATGTATTTCGGAACCATTGCAAATTTCATTTTAGAAATTTATCGATACGATAACGGGAGAAACGCTTAAGAAAGTTATTTCAAAATTACAGCATATTTTCTTTTCTATATTTATTATAAATTCCTAGATAAATTTAAACAATAAACTTCTCTGAAGTGAAGATTCGATAGAAAGTCATTTGTAGCAACTTTCCAACTTTTATTAAATATCCTGGTAATTAAGTCTTGAATTAAATTTTCTCTACAGCAAAATAACAAACAAACTATATTGGTCAACTTAATTGAAAAACGAGATCTTATTAAAAATTTAATAACGTTCACACTTTTACTTTTACAGCTATATTTATCGAGAGAATTTATTCGCGATTTTTTTTTTACATTAAACAATTTTCTCGTTTAAAGATATTAAATATAAGTTTTAATATTCTTGTCAATATTGGATGCTATAGCAAATATTTTTTTCTTACATTACTATAGTTTTATGCGAAATTGCATGCTGTTGAACACGCACGTCGAGCACGTATCAACGCATTTTTTCAACAAAAAGATTCCGATGCAATAAATTCCGGATCAGCAACTCTGGCTCTTGACGTCAATAATCTTTCCAGGACGACCTACACAGTCTCTATCAATTTCCTGCGTTCACCCTTTTGGATTTATTCGCGACCGGAAGCCGCATGAACGGAAGAGACCGGAATAATTGCTAGTGTCGATGACACAAATTCTCGTAAAACCAATCAGCTAGCACGGCTGATTCTAGAACCAATTTATCGATTAAACCGAATGTACCGTTACCGTTACCTACAATAATCGACTGATTGTGAATCAATAGCGGAATGTTACCACCTAAAAACAAACAAAAGCGTCTGTTTTCACAGCAATAAACGTTCGCAAACTGTCTTTTTTTTTATTTTGATGAATGCCGATTATAAAATAAAATAGCACAAAATAAAGAACCATCTTGTGTATTTGTTATTGCAGACTTAGAGATTGGAGAACAATTATTTAAAGTTGTTATTAGCTGTGTTTTATTCATTAAAACTTATGTGTATATGCGCATATGTAAAAGAATTTTTTAAATAAAATTGTCTTGTAATATCGATAGAAGTTTAGAATTATACATATAAATTTTTTAAAGGAATTAAGTTTATTTAAAATTTGAAATCAATCGTAAATTTATTTCTTTGTCAGATCCAAATGACAATTGATACGACTAGACACTATTACGTACATCTGTATATTGCAATAATAGTATCGTTTTACAGTTAGTATACGATAGTTCGATAAGTGGAAATCATATGACGTTACCCTAGAATGGACGTAATTGTTTTCGCTAAAAATGTCCTATTGTTGAAACCTGCCGTCCTGAAAGAAGTAACGTGATTCTTTTCGCGATATCTTTTTTGCAAAATGTGATATTTTGTACGAAAATATATTAGAGAGTTTTTTTTATCACGGATACTATCGCGTGTCAGCTTGCATCCATATTTTCGAAACAAAACAATTCTTTTTGCCATTTTACATGGCTTTACATATTTTTTTTTCCTGGACTCTATTATAAACGCACGCATTATAAAGGCGTCACGCACTGGTAAAATGTAATTACCAGCGCAACGGTGATTTCGCGTGCACGGTAGAGAACAAATTTTTTTACACACCGGCTTGCATGCGAGATAAACGATGTGCAACCGAGGACCACATATGAGGCTAAATAATCGCACGTGCCTCTCGTCGCCTTTCACTTAAAACTTTTTTTTTCATTTTATAAAATATGCTCCAAAAGAGCAACTCACCTGTATTCTAAGAGACGTAAATTTTGTACCTTCTCTTAAACTCCTACAAAAGTACAAGCTTTTCTCAGAAGCTACATCTTTGTTACAACTGATTTTCGACTTCTTTCCACTTTCCTCGGTTGCACCGTAAAACGACAATTTCATCGGTTAACCCAATAGCAGTGGCGACGTTATCTAAAATGGGTTATATACACGTAGAACGGAGAAGGAGAGAATTGCTACGAATAATCCAAAAAAAATATACTTGGTGCGTGAACAAGACGATAAGATAAAGGACGCGGATTTTACGAAGGTAAAGCCAGATTACCTCTCTTGTAGATACAAAAATATTTTCAAACTTGACTACTCTCATGAAAAAAATTGTTTTCTAAAGCGATATTTATAATGGAATTTGGTCTATAAATATTTTCTGAAAAAGTGTAAAACATATCTTCTTAACAATACTCTTAAAATTGAGATATTTTTATTAGAAGGTTTTATTTAGAATTATTTTAATCAATTGAAAAAGATATTTTAATATGTTACGTTATTTCTTTCATGAGCTATTTGAATAAGATTTATAAGTTATTTTTAGTAAATATGTTCACACCGGATATTGCTAATCTCTGTAAGCTAGTAGATTACCGTTAACAGTTGATTGTCCCGATTACCGCAGAATTGCTAACGTAATACTTCCCCGCAAGAAATCAAGTACAAGCATGCGAAGTATGACTCCCAGGCATTTCCTCCTTATATGTGTTAATGACCGGTTCGTTCCTTGAATCATTATAACCTTCCTCTTATAAGAGCGATAAACAGCAGCAAAAGCATTCTATATAACTATATTTTGAATTAAAATCAAATTTATTGAATGTATTAATATATATCAAAAATCAAATATATCAAAATATATATAAAAGAAAGAAAAACAATACAATTTTTCTTTTGTTATTTAAATCTTCGATTGTAAATGAAATCTTCAACTTCAATTTTCTTAGTATTTCTCTCTTAGATTTAAGTCGTTTCTTCAGAACGAAAAAAATCAATCTGCATATTTAAAAAATTACATTTACAATGCACATCGAACTGAAGAGTAATTTTACTTTTGCCTAAATGAGTCGCCGTAATTTACAATTCGCCGGTGAATTAATGAACTCGCGTACAACCGAGTATCGGTGCTCTCATTCCTTCACGGCGAACGCGTCGATTATACCGCCGTCGATCCTCTCTCGCGTCGAATTAAAACTTTCCACTCGTAGACATAACAAGCGACCGCGATTCAAGCTTGGGGTTTCGATCCAACACCATTCGTTGAATGCATGTGCACGCATGCCGACCGCATTAATAATACGATTATGCAACGAGCCTCGCGCACGACGATTATATTAGTGACCGGACCTCGGATACGTAGCTAGGAATCGGATTCCGTTTAGACATAATACTAACAATAATCTCACCTTGAATGCGAAAGCATCTCGCGTTGTCTGCAACCGCTGCGAAAGTTGGAAGGCGAAATTATACTAATTGTTAAACTATGCTAATTGTTTGCAATCAATGTGCATTGGAAGTGATAATCCACGCGTATTAAAAATTTACACTAAATATTCTACTTTCACCGGATTAAACATTAATGATAGAATTTTAAATAAGTATTATTGTTTTGAACGAATTTTACAAGAATTTCAAACAAATCGTATTTTTTTAATGAAAAAAAGTATCTCTCATAAAACATAAAATAAAATAAAATTTTGTGTTTTACACATTAATTACAGTTACGTCCCCATTCTATAAGATTATGCAAAAAGTTAATAGCCTAAGTCAACTATAACTAAATGCACAGCACACCTGCCACTTTACAGACAGCTATGTGAATTGCAAAAGCATGTAGATGCGCGAGTATCCTGCGAGTGACGTTATCATTGTGAAACATTATTCAGTCGAAACTTAAGTGTAAAACCTAACATTTTATTTTTGTACGTGCAGTAAATTATTTCATCACTTTACGTTAGAAGCTAGTTCGATTAGCTTTGTTCAATATATCCTTTATCGTTTTGTAAAACTAGAACCCTGCAAAAAAGAGAGAAAGCATTAATTCAGCTATTGTTAAAGTATAATATATGACTTCCTGTAAAGGCAAGCGTACTGATGCCTTGCTTACTGATCTTTGAAGTAAGTTTATACTACCTTGTATTAGTATATCTTGCTTATTAATCTTTGAAGTAAGTTTATATTATGATTTCACAAGACTGCATTAAAAGCTTTTGCATTTCTCTTTATATTTTATGCTGCTTTTCAACTTTGACTTATTACGAAAGTTCCACGAGGCAGGTGTAAAATGAAATATAGTTATATAGAGACTTTGCGGATCAAACGTTTTCACGACACATTCCGTGTTTTACGCAAAACGTAAAACTTACGTACGAGTTGTAATCGCGTTAGGATACGCTATGTTATCTTTGCAGAACGCCGTTTGTACGTAACTCAAATTCATACACGCACGAAAATATACACACGACAGGTGAAAATAGAATAAAACATCCAGTTCGTTAAAACCGCTGTTTGCTAGAAGCTGCGAGCGCGCAAAAAGAGGGAAACGCAATTTCCCGGAAAGGCTAACCATTGGTATCACTCTAACAATGTCATTTCTCGATTGCAGGTGAGGAAGTGGTGACCGTACCGTCCACCAGCAACGATCAGGAAAGCTGGAAAGTACAGAGAATATCCGTAAACGGCGAATCGCCGCAATCGAGCAATCGTCGCCGCGGCTACAGTCGGTCGCAATTGCAACCGGTCGTTTCCGGTGGCAAGAGGAATCGGCTGGCACCATCCCCACCGACGCAGCCGATATCTTACAAAGTCAATGCTAAGGACCAGCTCGACAAGTACTTCGACTGGCCGAATAAGGAGAACACGCCCGGAAATGCCATAAACCGCCGCGAGGACGATCAACGACAGGCGAACCAAGTCCAGGAGACCGAAGAGTCGACAATGGGCTCGAATCTGAGTAGGCATAACGGAAAGGGCCTCACTGGCCGACGCACTCAGTCTTCCGGGAACCTGTGCGAACCCAAGGGAAAGCTCAACAGCATGGGGAAGATACTGGTGCCCTGTTCCAGCGCGCAGAAAGAAAGGTGAGCCATTAAAAACTAAATATGAAATGAAAAGCTCTGATATTAAATAACTAACAATAAGTAAGGAATAGCGGGCTAATTAAGAGCCTGGTACGATTAATAATACGCGAATTAATTTTTATATATGTTTCTTGTTTGGATCATAAATGGTCCAAATATTAGGACCGAAACGTACATTATTACAGTAAACAAGAGAAAGATATATAAAAATTAATTCGCGCATTATTAACCGCACCAGACTCTTAATTAGCCCGCTATTCCTTACTTAGTCCGTTAAAAATTGTTATTTCCCCCATTTTATTAAAGATAAATTTATATTCTTTGATTTATACTCATATATCGAGTGAGTTTTTGTTTTTAATTAGATAGAGAAATTAATATTGCGTGCGCGCGTTTATGGCACTTTAACTATTTGCCTATTTTCACCAAACTATATTCGCGCGATTTATCTCTGCGACATTTGATATTAGCATTTAATCACACAACTTTTTATCTACGAAGGAAAAAGATAAATATATTTTTTTTCTTGTTGCGTTAAAATTTCTTTAAAGGAGATATAAAACGATAGATTAAAATTATGCAGGTATACAAAATTAAAAGTACGTTGAAGGTATACGTAAAAGTTAGTATAAATGACTACGAAGGTATCGGATTAAACTGAAATATTATGAAAGAAAAAAAGAGATACGAGATGTTTCAATCGTAACTTCTCTCACGTCAAAAGATTAAATGCTCTTTGTAGCCTTGCAGATATCGTTAATTTTTTAACAATACGAAACGAGTGAAACGCTGCGGGCGGGAGTCTCATGTTGCAATATTCGTAGGGAAAGGTCAATTCGCGATCAATTTCTCATCTAATATACTTGGAAAAAGCATCGTTAGTATTACGCCGATAATCTGCTTAACACAAATCTATCTCTGTGAATTATAAATATCCTTATAGAGAACAGACTTATATCAAAAATATATAGAAAATTGAATCACTATTAAGTATGGTTACTAATATATTCGCATCTTATCTAAATACATCATATCAATCCTTTTAATTAAATGATAATAAGTATGAACTTTTTATTATTGTATACTAAAAAGATATCGTCAAATTCAATTTAAAAAATTATAGTAATATATTTAAAGATTTCCAAAGATTTGTGTGTATTTGTGTGTGTGTGAAGAATAATTTAATTTTAATCTTTAATACAAGTCTTTTCTTAACAATAGCGTTGCAAAATCAATTGCATTATTAAAGAGAATTAATTACAGAATGCAGAAATACTTTCTTTTTATTTCACAGAGAATTATTAGATTAATTTATGTGCAAAGCGCACTCTTGTAATGCTCGTCAAATGTATAAGGTGGGGAATTCATTTTCAGTTACTATCGGTGTGAAATGATTTTTACCCACGATCCTCGCGTGATGATAAAAGTCTTTTCATCTTTAGCCTTTTTGCTCGTAGTCTTTTTGTGTCTGTCGAAAGAAGGTCGACTTGACATGCACATCTTTCTATAAAGAAGTCATTCAATATTAAATGTGCT
>NW_021849408.1:96910-122696 GCF_003651465.1 Formica exsecta
AAGTCGAACATAGCCAAATTATATATATATATATATATATATATATATATATATATATAAATTCACGAGATAGCTTTTTTAAATACCCACGAGAGTCGTTAAGAGAACGCTCGATCTCGGTCACTAACTCTTGAACAAAGTAAAGCGAATAAAAAATTTCTACAAAAAAATTAGAATAGCGTAAAATTATCGCGCAAGATCGATTAAAATTGATTGCAAATCGATCGGTGAGTTGCTGTCGCGCGAGATCGTTTTCCTGATTATTCCTTCGAGGATTATGAAGCGGTATCGCTGTGTAAACCGCGAGTAGTTATATTTAGTCGCGAATGGAATTATTTGCAAAGTGATAAAGCTCTCTGGAAGCACGTGCTAATTAAATTTAGGGAGAAGACGAGATGTGTCGGTAGGAGGGCTTTCGAGAGATGGGATAAGCGCGAAATTCGGCTCCGGAATCCTTCATGTATCGACATAAAGTCGAATATGTTGTGTACTGGCGCCAGCGGGCTAACAATAAGCCACGTAAGACGATTAACCAATAACAAGATTGTCGTGAAAACATAATGCTATGCCGGTAATATATATATATCTCTCTCTTTGCTCCTGTTTATCTAACCAGCTAACCGGAGGTAAGCCACACAGTCAACAATAGCCGAGAGAAATTAATCCGAAGGTGAATTATGTCCGACGCTGTGATAACGGTAATATATGACGGTGATAAATCGACAGAAAATGAGTCGATCCACGCGCACGCCACATAAGCACAACTTACTTTATTTTTTAATCAAAAAGTTCATTATTTTCAAGTTTTTTCATAATTTCTTGATGCGAGAATAAGTCCTGAATAAATCTCTTTTAGATTTTACTAAATTAAATATTCTTAAGAAATACTTAATAACTCGAAAAATATCGTTGAACATTACAAAAGATGCGATAATAAAATACTGGTCTACGAATTAATTTTGTTAGCGATTATAAATATCATTGTAGTTGAATCGATTATATAGGAGCAGTATATATTTAATATATATATATATATATCTCTTTGCTCCTGTTTATCTAACCAGCTAACCGGAGGTAAGCCACACAGTCAACAATAGCCGAGAGAAATTAATCCGAAGGTGAATTATGTCCGACGCTGTGATAACGGTAATATATGACGGTGATAAATCGACAGAAAATGAGTCGATCCACGCGCACGCCGTTCTGTTATTAAATTTAATAATTATTTGCGTCTCGTAATTATGTCCGTCATAATAACGGGCTGGGTAAGGAGAAACCAAGACCAAGCGATCATCTTACTATAACCGTTTGGCCGCGCAATATACCATCTAAAAACTATTAGTGAATCCGTCAAGGACAGGTGCTTCGTTAATTTAACTTTAATGAGTTCTCCCGAATTCCCTACTATCTTCCGTTCACTCTCGTGATATTTAATTTAATAGCTGCATTTATCTGCATCTTTTAATTAATCTTTTACACCATGTTGTGTCCGGCTTAATGCATAATATACGATAAAAAATTATTGTGCTATAAATATAATTTATTATACATATAATAGTTTATATATTTTATATATAAAATAATTCGTATAATATTATGTGTTGATGGATATACTTATACGAGTGTTAAATGTATTTAAACATTTTCTACCTAAACATTATCGTGTTTAAGCTTTATTCAGTCTCTGACAATTGAATTAAATAGAGGGAGATTGTATTTTTAAAGTAATAATAACGCGTTTAAATTAAAGTAAAAGTCTGGAAACTTAGAGTGCGGAAACAGTTTTGCATCTTGCAGCGATGCACAAAACAGGGAACCCTGTCGCGTTAGCATCTTCTTAGCGCATAGTTCTCTCTCGCAGCCACTGCAAGAGCAACCTTATACAATGGAGCAACGGCGCCTCCGGTAGTAACAAGTTGCCGGCCGCGAGATAATTTAAAGTACCTCTAAGGTCGGCCAGTCGTTGAACTAGGGCGGCTTCCATTAAACCCTCGTTTACACGGGAACGGCGTGGAGCCGGGAGGGATAAGGGCACACGCGGGTTAAAAGAGCAGCCGGGAGATATATTAAAAGACGTCCCGCGCGCGCTTCCTGATCTCATTTGCGTAAGTGCTGTTGTCTAAACCTGGCAATGACAACGCCAGAAATATGCGGAAGCGGATTTGCTCTCCGGTTTGCTATTTATTTACTTCAGCTTAATAATATTATAATGCTTTTCAACTGTGTACATTGTCAACAAGTTAGCTATTTATTTAATTTTTTCTATGGTTGTATAAAAATCTTGTATGAGCTAATCTTGCACTTTATCGCTATTATATTATACTTAAAATTTATTTCAATAATATAACTTAAAATTATTATAAAATCTTCTATGTTATTATTTATTCAATCTTAAAATAGTGATATTAATAAATAAATAGAATTTTAATTCATTATATTACAAATCCGCAACAAAAGATTGAGATAAATTGGGATTAAGGAAAGATCAAACAGCATCACGAGTTTATATATTAATACGTGAGATATTTTTCTAATTACATTGTTTTAATATTACATATTACATTAATCTTGCATTTCTCATCGCGTCTGTAGCTATCAAAAGTTATATTATGAGACTGTCATTTTCATATGATTGCATTATGATCGGAAACCGGATAGAATTTTTAGACGTTATACCAAGAGGTATCCACGACGCGAGGGTCAAAGTAAGTAGAGAGATCGGTGAAAGGTCAGATGCTCTGCGCGCTTGTGCGCTTATGCATACCACGAAGATTTGCGCAGGCAGGCAAGCAGGCAGGCATTCGCCTATCCACCGGGCGTGAAAGCGGGCTCTGTAGCGGATGATGTCACGTACGAATTATTAGTAAAGTTTCCTATACCGTTCCTAGTACGTGCGTTGTCACGTAGAATATTTTACGAGACACACGCAAACACGATTGTCGAGTAAATACGTGAAGTTTCCACATGCCGTGACATTATGACGATTATGTCATGCTTTCCAATTCATTTTTCACCAATCTTAAAATGATGTAACAACAAAGAATATAAATAGAAAAGATTATATTTCATTAATTTTTATTATTGTAAATAAAGAAAGTCCGAAAGAAAACAAAGATTACATGCAGAATTATGATTTTTCTAATAAAATAACGGGAATAATTTTTTTTAATGACTACTATATTGAGAGATAATATTTAATATAATACTTTAATATCGTAAGAAAAAGAACAGCTTTAATCGAGGATCTATAAATAAGCCAAGAAAGCCAAAGCTTAGGGCCTCGTATTATATAACAAGTTTTTTCATTAAAAGATATATATAAAATATGTGAAAATAATTTATTCTTTTTAATTTAACTTGTCTCTTTAAAAAAATTATTACTTATCATTCTCTTAAAATTTGCTATCATTATATATCATATTATTTAAAATAATTGTACTCTATGAAGTAAAAAATCTATATCTGCCTACGATATTTATAGTGAAAACATGTGCATGCTTATTCTATTCACAATTTGCGCGCACGGAAAACAACACGAATGTGTTGCGAACATCATTCGCGTGGCATTATTTCAATTCCAACACGCTCGATTTCACCTTGCTCGAATGTGACGTATGTCACCTAGCATGCAAACGTGCCGTAACGATGGAATTTTTTTCTTTGCATCAAAAATCTCATATATCGTTTACAAATTTTTTCTATTTTATTTTTGCATTTACCTTCGTTCGCGTCGACGTTATAAGCGTAACGTATGACACGCCGGTTGAACAAACGTAATCCATCGCATTTACACGCGCGTTACGTTTTATGCAGTTCGTTGCATATGCGAGAATTAGCGAAACTACACGAAATGATCATTCGCAAATCCGCCGAGGATGTGACACGAAATAACGAGAAATAGTGTAAAGCGCGGATTATGTAAATTACCGTAATGTATTTTTTCTACGAAGTTTGACGCTTTTTGACGGCAACTTATTATGCGAAATGCTGCCGCCTACATTGCAAACTTATTTCCTCCTCGACGCTTTCATCTTTCCAACTTCCTTCATAATTTTAACGGAGGGAGAAACAGACTCGAGTTACACAAACAATCTACGGTGTAATACACATCCAAATAATATTTCCGAAGAAAGTTCATTTCACAGAACGAATTACACATCTTGTACTATTTAATCTTTGAATTTACTGCGCGCCATCCGATCTGTACATACATATAAATAATTCATTGTCAATGATTCTTTCGTGATTTATTTTCGTTACATCTAGATATATATAGATTGTTTTATTTAACTATCTATTTTCTTACAGATATAAATTTTGCGGATCGCTGCCAAATCATCTGGACGATAAGGATGTGCTAGATGATGATCAGCGAGATAATAATAACATCATGTCCGATACTATCAGCGGAAACTTTGGCGGTACGTTGCCGCACAAGAAACGCTCGTTAGGAGTGCATTTCTCGGACAGCGGACCGACCGGTACTTTGGATCTCGTTAAACATCGATCGCAAGATTCCTTCGACGAGAACGATCCCTGGAGGTATGTAATAATAAGAGTACCATAAAAACTATTCGTCTCACATTACGACGATGTCAGAAAAATATGCGGTGTGTTTTAGACATATCAAATATATAACTCTCTCTCTTCTTTTTGTTAGAATTAATTATACTTAATAAATTCTTGAAATTTATCGTCTTTCACTTACACGCGATTTCGAGATTTCATCGCGAAATTGTCGAAGAGCGACACAGACGGAGGCATAGCAATTTGGAGAATTCCGAGAACGTCCCATCAAATTTCAATCTACGTGAATCGATCGATCGATCGCGCATACTCTGGGGTCGAGCGAGAATCTCTGAAGAGTTTTCACTTCGAACTTGTCGTACCTTTCGCTCTCGTGGCGTGCACTCTCTTCTCGCGTTTTAAAGTTCGGGAAAATGATTCTCAAGTCGATTCTCGCCTCAAAATGAATTCGGCTTTCGGCGAACACGAACTCGTGAATCTCTTCCCGATGGAAAATCAACAGCGAGTGATCTACGTCTGGTTTCAGATATCAGCAGAGCGATCTCGATCTGGTGCGATGCCGTCACGGAAACTTTGATTCGGTCAAGAGAAATCGCAGCGCCGACACGGTGCTCGTCGATTCCGGCAGGAAGTACGGTCGCAGCGTAGCCTTGGAGGATAGGTGTCACCGTAATTCGGACCTCGACTTAGTCGGCACGCTGCCGAAACGCAAGCAAGACGCTCAAAACAGCAGCGGCAGGAGCCTCGAGTCGAACTCGTCCTCGCAGCCGTGTATGGTAAACGCCATCAATAACGACGATCGGCTGATGAAGATAGTACACAAACCTGACTGCGAGTTACTCAAGCATCGCCAACAGTTTGGCAAATGCGTCGATCTAAAACTGAGCAAATTGACGAGCGGCGAACCGCAGGATCAAGGATACGCGTCTGAACGATCACCCGAGGACGAGCATCCACCGTCGTTGCCAGGGCAACCGTTTCCAAGTGTTACACCCGGTAAGTAATAATATATATTTCTTTATTTGTCACTTTTCTCTCCCATATAGGTATATCTACGTATGTATATTTATGTAAATATATCTTCATTACTGCAAAAATATGAGCTTTATTAGATACTTTCTTATTCGATTTTTTTTTGCGTTTCATACAATGTAAATTAAAACGTGAGTGTTTGTCCCATGAAGAAATCAGCGTTATCGGACTATGTAATTAATGAATAATTAATATTTATCCGCTCGTAATCAACTTATTGTTAGCGAGCGATATTCATTGCAACGAATACTTTACGTCCAGTCGTGTGAGATATTCTCACGAAGAAGCGAATAATTCGGAAAGAAATCAGCGAAAAGATTGATACGTGCGAGGATTCGAGGATGCGAGCGCGCTTATATGATGTTGACGTAATAGGATTATGAAAGATATATCGGCGTATGGATTATGCACGTGCAAAACTTTGCCGTTTCACTCTCTGGCAACGCTTTCGTAAATATTATTTTACCGAAGATAGATACACCTGTACTCCTACGTTCGCAAGATCTATCGCAAAAATTTTTCGAAGGTCGAAACTTTTTTTCTCCGAGACAAATACATGGCTGAGTGGCCTCGATACGCGCGGTAACGAGCGGCTGATAAAGATGAATGGCTCGGCGATGATAGGTGAATGAAAATCGTGCTCACCATGCAAATGATCGACTAGCGCGGGCAAAGCATTTTTATACATCTCTCAATTTTCCTCTTCAGGTTTTCTCATTAATTTATTCCTTCGCATACTTTGATCATGATTATTAGATAACGTGAATATATTATAACGATCGAAATCTCTCTTAGTTCACGTGATTATTTACTCCCAAATTTACATAAAAAGGAAGCTTGTAACGAATATCGGCCGAGTGTCTTAATCTTTTCATCTATGATATTAAATTTGTTTAAAATTTTGCATAACAAATTATATGATGTAGAAAAAAATATATGTTATTGATTACAACGCATGACGGTTTTTTTGACGTGTCTTATAATACTTAATGATAGAGAGAGAATGTTTTGTAATTTGAAATACTTTAACAAACCAGTTTGTTTTGAAATACCTTGTTAATACATGACTAGACCAATCAAGCCCTCTTCATAAATTTCATTTGTCGCGCAAACTCCTGAGAGAGTAATAATTTTCATTAACGTTTATAACATCAGAACTGCGATTGACTGTAATCTTCCACGTCTTGACTGGCAAAAAGATAAAGAATTGTATCATTACAACTCAGCCATAATTTAAGTGAAATTTTTTTACGATTAATTAAAATTCTTGTAAAATTGCACCAAACCTTCGAAGAAATCTCTGCCAAATTCAAATAAATCTACATAATTTTACATATAACATATGTTGAAAATGGCATCTGAATAAGTCATCCGTGTTTGAAAAATTGCTTTCTATGAGCTTTGGAATGAATAATGCGTCATTTACTTTCGGCGCCTGCTGATTTCCAGACAATTTGATCAATAGCCCGTCCGTTGTAGACTTTACATAAACGTGTCTATATCGTAGCGCGTGAAATCTACATATTTTCAATTTCAATCTCATGCATTTGGAAGGAGCCGCTCACTATAGAAGCGACGTTGTTGACGAATCCACGGAATTATTTCCGTGCGTTACTTCCCCCGTTTTCCTTGTCGCGCTAATCAAAAAAAAAAAAATCCGAGTTACTGATAAATGTAAATTCTTATTAATACTAATAGGATAATAATACTTTTTAACTTGTAATTAATTTTTAAAATAATTTTGAGGAAGTAAATTCTCTTATATTTGCTTTAATACATGAATAGTATGAGCATTATATTTTATATATCAATTGTGCCGTGTATTTTTATTAAAAAATTTAACATGCAAATATAATATGACATTTTATATTTAGCATTCCTACGGTTTTTTCATGTAGCATTCTATTTTTTCAGTTAACTTATTTACGCGTCAATATTGTACGTTGCCAAAAAGGCGACAAAAACAATTTTTATTTCATAACAAAAAATCTATAGGATTCTCTCTCTCTCTCTTTTTTTTCTCTGAAGAGATTAAATCGAAACACTAGAAAATATCGTACAAATTCGTGCAAGCGATGAAAAATCCCAGTTTTTGACGAAAAAATTCAATTTATTCCATTGAATATGCCTGGATGACACGCTAACACGCGTCCTTAGTACATTAATGGCACGATTTAACAACACATCGTTGTTCATTGGGCTTGACGGGCAAATTTCGCAGCATAGTTGTTATTATCCTTCCACCCACCACTACCCTTACTCCCACGCACCACTCTTGCGTATGTATTCTGCCTGAACAGCGGTTCTCTCAGGGATCGAAGTGAAGGGTATGAAAAGTAGTACTTTAGCTCGTAAAAAAGCACTTTTCACTCGGCGCATTTCATAATCGTAAACCGCAAGTACCTCATGCATAATCTTTCAAGCTTACTATTAATAGAGATAACGTTACGACGATATGGTCGCGCGAGAAACTTTTCATCCCGTGCGACCAATTTTTCCGAATTGCGTGAAAAAGCAACATCGATGCGGCTTTTTCGCTGTAGATAATTTCACGATCACAATTCGAGTAATTTACGCGACTATTGGCGAAGGCTTAATGGTTATTTACTATGACTTCACAAACGAATTCGGGATCAACCGAAGGATCGCGTGTCGCAAGTTGATGAGGAGATTTTTCCGGAATCGTCGGGCGTTTTCGCACGTTCCGGATATATACGGCGAATGGCGGTGATACAACCCAGTTTGAGAGACCCTGACCCAGAATATACGCGATCCTTTGTGAACAAGTACGGCCGCGTTTGCTTTGTGCGGACTGGTATTTGCGGCGGGATCCAGCCTAGCTTCGAAATTATGAGGTAATGCTGTAATATATCGTTCGTATGCATAGCATGTCCCGAGAGTATTAAAAATCGATACGCGATAATTAAAAGTACGGATAAAGTATGCCGCAGAGTTTTCGAAACGCCCTATTAACTCCTGGTCTATTAATCGAAAATCGACATTTAATGAAATGTTTTATTTTTATTTTATACAGACAAAATACACTATATGTAAAAAGCGAACATGTATTTTATAAGATTATAACCGTTCATCTCTCATTTCTTGCGTAAAATAACATCTCTTGCGTAAAATAAGGATGTTTAATGTTTGCGTATAATACGCAAATTTCACCACAATAATCATTACTTGGATGAATAAAGCAAACTTGCAAAAGTAATAAACAACCATCTACTATTACGATCCTCGTTATAAAGGAACATCCGATCCATTTACTCTTCATCGAGTTAACATTTCCATGACGAGCAAAGCGAACTTGCCAAATCAATAAACAGCCACATCAGGCATTACGAACCTTGTTATGCAGTTTCCATGTTTCGCGGTGCAGATTGTTTATCCTCATCATTGTGTCGCTACAGAACTTCGCACTCGAGCGGGAAATATTCCGTTCACGTAGTGGCCGGAGACTTGATTCAGGATTCTCTTCCTGATATGAATACGGGTGTCTATGACAGAATATTAGTTAAACTCCAGACAGATGATAGCGATTCGAATCTTCACAAGCTATCCGTGCCTCTGGTATCTCTTCATATATATATTCAAATCAATTCAAATCACATATGTGACATTATTGCTATAGCTATTATTTTCTTAATTTCCAATACGCTTTTTCCAATCTTACATCTGGCAAGGCTTTAATCATTATTATAGTTTTTCTTTTAATATAATTTCAGAACTTAATTACAGTTCTCTTATTTTAGTTCTATATTTTCTATACATATTTTGACTGTAAGCATATCGCTGCAGTTTACCGAAAGGAATCAGCGAAGCGTTTCGCTCCCCTTTGTGTATCATTGAAATTAATGAGAAAGCTTCGGTTTCATTGTAACGAATATAATCGAAATGAATAGAGGCTGTCGTAGAGATAAAGCCGTTGTCGGTAAGATTGGCAGTAAATCTCGATGTGGATCGACGATAACGATGAACGTTATGAACTATCTGCATGCATATCTAATTCCTCAACTATTAGATTCTATTCCGAGATCCGTTCATAATACAAAAGCTATTCGATATCTTACGGAAGAATCGATTCTAGATTAATTCAAGGATATGCCAATAAAATTAATATCGGGACATCTCTTATACGGCGGAAACTGCATAATCAGAAATTGTTTTCATCGCGGAATTTATCGAAATGTCCGACGTCATTGAGTAAGTGGCTTTCAACCCTGGTGCTTCAGATTCGTGAAAAAAAGGGATTCGTCTTTCTTCGCCGCCGCCGCGAATGTCGAACCCATTCAATTTGCAGACGATCTCACTCGCCCACTTTGGTACCGCCTTCTTTCGCTGACATTGTAAGTTTTCTAAGTCAAGAATGCGCTATTGATCGCGTGCGGCCGTTGTACGACTGCTCTCGCCTTACAGCGAACTAGGTCACTTCGACGTACGTTCCATGCGTCTCACCTATTGACCCATTTGTCCAGACGCGTTGTCGGCGAAGGACAGAGGGAGGTTTGATAGGGTAGCTATGTTGTTTGGCAGTTTCGGCATGTGTCCTCGCGCGTGAAGAACGCTAGGTTGGCGCCGCTGGAATCGCGACGGGTTAATTCCGATACTCCCGACACAATGTTGCACCGATGGCCAACTGACCGCGATACGAAGGCCGAGGGATATCTCTCTTAATTTGAAACGATATGTGTGTGTGTGTGTATGTATCTAGTGTGATTTTATCCGTTAAAAGAGAGAAAGTATCAGAAACTATCTCAGCATTCTTCTAAGATTTTATTTTTTATTTACAGATGTTGAACACACACACATAATTATATGTTATATAATTATATTTAAGTTATATTTAAAGTATATATCTTATATATATATAAGTGATTATATTTATATCAATTATATTTAAAAAGAGTACAGTAAAAAAATTATCCCTTATATATGCATAAAATATAACAGGGTTATTCTATATATATTATATAAAGCATGATTAGAGAGATTGATCATTCATGATTAGAAAGAAATACATATTCAGTAATTTTATAATTTATATACTTATCCTTTATTTATTGTTAATGTAAAAGAACAAATCGTAATTGTTCGATTGTGACTGACAGGATATTTTAATATGAATCATATTTATTGTTTATTCAAAGATTATTTCCGTATTTCGAAAAATTTATCTCCCTCCATGTTTTCCTTTGTAACACAAAAGAGGCTCAAATAATATTTTACGATCGTCGACTATTCACAGAATATTGAAAATTTCCAAAATGAAAATAGAATCGAATGATTGCACCGTACTGAAATTTATTTTGCAGCTCGTTTAAATTCGCCAAAATATTATGACGTCGAGGCGCATGAGATCGCTATAGTTGCTATCGATTTTTTTGATGACGTTGTGAAACGAAGTGGAAAACAAAAGGGAAAGTAAAACGAGCGGTGTATGATGTGTCATAACACACCCTCGTTACATCAAAGTAACGCATCAGAATAGTTCAAAAATTATTATTTTCCGGATAGATATACGTTTAATATTTTTTTTGTAACATTAATTTTTTTATGCTGTTCTATATTTTTTTTTTTACTTCTATTTTATTTTATGTATTATTACCTATATATTATGCATTATTATCTATGATAATGTACGTACGTATATAATTTTTTTAAACACGAAATGTAGTTCGCTTTAAGAGATACAAGAGAACATCGATTCCACAATATAATTTAAACGTTCGGTTTAAATGATTTTTCCTGGAGTCAATTTTTTACATACCAAACTTGTAACCGTACATCAGGAGGAATGCTGCAAATAAATTATATCATATAAAATATTGCCGCAAAAAATCTGCAGCTTCTGTGTACAAAAGCTGTAATTCCTACATTGCGGAGCAAATGACCCTAGAAAATAAAATCGTAAGAAAACATTTTCGCACAAAAATTTATGATAAAAACTTTTGACTCATTTGATCGCAATACATTTAAAAGAGAAGTTAGAATTTCACGTTCTTGCAACTTTTGCACATTATGCCTGTATGTTACTAATTAGTGTAATAATTTCACCGATAAAAACTAAAAAAAGCCGTAATCCGTTGAATGCTAATAAGAGTAGGAAGAAAAACGGCTCGCGCTTTCCAAGGAATGGATAAACGATGTTCATCTCATGATTTTCTCTCGCTTTCGTTTATTCACAGAGATCTATGGCGAAAAGGTAACTTTTTTATTTCCAACCATGCTCGTGTATGGTTAAAAGCAACTCTGAATGAAAATCGCGTTTACGTAATAATCCGCATACAATTCATTAACATGTAAAAATTCAGTTAATTATTTTTCAACATGATTTAAAATTGTTTGCTAAAGAAAGTGCCTAAAGCGACGGGCATCACATCGTGCTCTAATATTCTACATTTGCACATGTGCAAAGAGAACGGTGTATATCCATTAGAATAAAAGAATTGGAATTAGAATGAAGGAAAAGCGAGATGGTCGTCAAGAGGATCCAACTTTTCTTTTGTATTGGTCTCACACGCGGTTTGCGAAACGAACAACTGGAAAAGGCCGGAACTTAATTCCCGAGCCGACTCCATCCCTCGGCACGAAGGTAATTTCCGATCAACGACCCCTGCTTCGTTCCTGCGCGTGGCGGAGGTCGTATAATTCGTCAGGAAATTCGCCGCCGACTCGGGGTACGTCGCGTGGCGTGGTACGTAGTCGGCCCCGTAACATGCCGCAGCATGAATAATTTCACCAACCGATTGCCTAGCTAATGCCCTCACCGGATCGTATCGCCGGATGCGCTGCACGGCAGGGAAATTTCGGTTCTTCGACAGGGTTGGCGTGCGCGAACCGGCCGCCGAATAATTCCCGACAGGTTGTTATTATGCGAGGGTAGTACCAGGGCCGGCTATAAGGATTAAACGGTCGGCCAACGCGAGATGCATTGATTAATCGATATATAACAACGATTGCGTATATTTTACGTAAAGTAAGTGGCAGGTTATTTAAAGATAAAGCATACGTGAAAATTCGTTTGTACACGTGTAAAAGAGATTCCACGATCTCTTTTGTTATACACTCTATATATTTATATAAATTACTAGAAGAAGATTTAAAAATTGGTTGAGAAACAAGGATTTGTGCTGTAAATAAAATTCTCTCTTTTAGAATTTCTTATCACTTAAACTTGGCAATTTTTGCTAATCAAGTACCTTCCATTTTTCACCTGAACTTATAAGTTTTTTGGTTACAATTAAAAAATGTATCTTGGGAATCTTAAAATTCACGCAAATCATACTTGCATATCTCATCTCATTTGTATACGAAATGAGGAACAGGTGCTTTTTAGTTCCTTTTGCAAACACAAGAACGGTCGACACGAAGCCGACCCTGAGCAATACGCCGACGAAATAGCTGCGGACATCCGGGGTTCCAGGTACGGCCGCCTTCCTGCCCCCCCTACCTCCTATCGAGTAATTCGTAGTTGGATTGATAGCAATCGCGTTATCGCAGTTTAATGCCCTCTCGTATTGCATTAGTGTCAAGTTGCTTATGCGCGCGAAATATTTCACCCTTTGAGGTTGTCGTTGTGATCGTGATCCTGCGCAATCGCGTGCCGTGGATTTTCCCATTCTAAGAATCAATAATGAACGCTAAAAACATGCGCAATAAATATACTTCGTCTCTAATGCGCATTCCGATTTATTGCTGTAATAGTTAATGCAGTTAGTTAATTCAATCAAAAGAAAGAGAAAGAAAGAAAGCCGTTTTCCACGAGTCGTTTAACCGGCTTTTCTTCTTAATCCTTCATCCTTGATCATTTCCCGATTTCCTCCGCATTATCAATACGCTTCCGCTAAACGAAGCGGAACTCTTTGAAATGAGAACTTCTAACTGAAAACTGTCAGAAACAAAGAGTCCCAATTTCTTTTTCAAAGAATATTACAGCATCTCTTGATGTTCTTTTATCCGCAAATTTTAACAAATAATGATCGATGAGACAAAAAAATTTTTACGAAGTACAATCAATTTATCTAACAATGACACACTTATAATCAATTTTTCATACGTTTAGATATGCAATTATTTAAAAGCTAATTCCCTAAAATAAATGTCTATTTCAAGTTAATCAATAATCTGTCTTTACAGAAATTATCGGAATAGAATTTGCCCCAAATTACCCAGCTAAATCCACTCTTTTCTCTATTTTCAATATATCATTATAGTTTAAGGACCGGCGAGTATACAAGCTCCCACGAAAGTTTATCGTTACCACGAACTTTTAACTCTTTCTCGTCGCCGCCTTTTGATGCGGTTTAATAAAACGCGTCATTAATCACGAAGTACGATAACGGAAAGCGTGTGTTAACAGCGCACCGCTACCGAGAGCAGGTCAATGGAACACTCAACCGGATTTCCGATCGGCGGACGGGTTTCCAGATTTAGCCGCACGTTCTCAACCCTTTTGGATAATTTATAGGCGAACTGATGGCGATCGCGTTATCGCGGTTTAATACTCCACTCCCCGTTACCGTTATATATGTATATATTTCGCTGCGTTATCGCATTTTTATATTCCCTATAAAAGATCATAATAATTTCTTTTTCCTAGACAAGTTACGATGATTTGTAATCAGGTCGTTCTGATATTTTATAATGGCGCACTTCACGCGATATCCGCCCTTAAAAATTTACGTGACATGCTACATCACATCAGAACACGAATAAATTGAAGCGCGTTACTGGGTAGCATTAATTGTGAATAGCAAACTTTATTCCCCCGGCAGTCATGTTCCTGTCATCAAATAATAATGGACTGTCGTTACGCGAGAATTGAATTTTTGTGTCGTTTGCAAAGTTTAACTTTAGATACATAAATCGGGGATGCCCTGTTTAATATATTCAATTCATAGCACGTTGACACTGCGCTTATTCAGACTTAACGCTGTATATACATATCATCTTCTATACAATTCGTCTCGCTTATATAGAAAAGCCCTCGGAGCTTTAATAACAGTCTCTTGTTCTATTCGGCGACATATCGATCGGATGAAATTACGTCGGTGATATCCGGCCGTTGTGCAGATCTTTGGTTTTTTATTACATCTTTTTTTTCTAAAAAAAAATGTCCTGGAACGCGAACGGCAGCAGGAACGCAATGCAAAGAATAATAAAAAGTGTTTAACGGTTTATCCAAGGAAAAAAAATGATATCTTGGTTTCATCCCTGAAAGATTGATAATTTTCCTTGATTTTCCGCGACAGAGAGAGAAGACGGACGGACTTCTCGATTCACGTGGTGCGATAGCGTAATCATTCACTGCCGAGATTTATATCACGGTAACATATACGTAATGTCACGCATCACTTGTAATATTAATGCTATGCGATAAATCATATGGTAGCGGCAATTTGGGACAAATGACGCGAATTATTCAGAGAACATCTATTATATCGCCGACATGTACATCTAATTTCTATCCTTTATCATTTGCGATATTACAATGCAATTGTTGCATGCAAGAGATTATTACGCTAAACAATTAGTGTAAATAGATAGCAAACCTTCTTCATTAAATTTTGAGTACGTTAAATTTTAATAGAGCATTAATTCAGAAACTTGTTACAAAGATATCTAATTGAAGAATTCTCAAGGATATTCTTGTTAAAAGATAATTCTTTTCAGATCCTATAATATGCTGCAGATGTTCCGTGATTTATTTAATATTTACGATTGCCGTTCTGATAAATGGCGAAATGTCTCTACGATGATGCACAAGTGCGACAGGGGATCGTGTAACAAATGATGCATGATGTATCTTGCGACCATGCGTGACGTGAACTGAAAACTCGTTTCTTTCCTCCTCTCGTTACGAAGAACAAAGTATCTCTTGGACGCGTATAAATCCCGTTCTATGCGATCGTAAAATTCAAATCGCGCATCACAGTCGCAGATGCAACTGCTATTGACGTGCAGTTTAAAAAGAAATGATTGTAGGTTATCGTGCATTATGATCTGGAATTTTTTTTTTGTAGGGCATAAATGTCATACATAAAAGTCCTTTTGACACATAAACATACGCATACAAGCTTCAATTTGCTTTCCGCAAAACCAAAGTGTATCAAAAGTAATTAAATTTTATATTACTAATGTAATTTTTATATCTTGTGTATATCAAGCTGTAAAACCTTATATAATTGATCATTTTGAAAACATCATGTTTATTGCAAGTTTTTTTAAAACTGAAATTTACTTTTATTGACATTACTTTGATACATTTTTCAAGAAATCAAAGCCGATAAAAATGAGCGCTGATAGCGATAAATTCAACGATAACACTCTTGCTTCAGTGAAAAAAATTATATATACATACATATGTATATGTATATAAATATTCCTCATCTCACAAACCTAAAATTGATTAATTAGGATATTTGAGGAAAGAAAAAGAATTTGTTCGATTTCAGTTTGCTTTAGCCATAGACTAAAATTATTTAATTCGTTGATTACTCGATAAAGCTTAATTACTGCTGAGAAAATTGTTTTAATTCTATCATGGCGGAAATATAATCCAATTCTAATAATCTAGACCTCGATCAGCTTCATTGCGCCCATTCTGCTTCAATTCGAAACAAAGTGATCCTTGACAATTATCGCCGGCGCGAACAGATAGTAAAAAAGTGAAATCGTTCACGATATCGAAAGACAGGATTGATAATTGGCGCAAGCCATTGAAGCTAGCCATTGTGATGATTGTACAGTTAATATGAGTCACCGGAAATTATTCCGAGCCATCCGAGCCGAAAGTGTAAAAAACGATTTGACAAAGTATTTCATAAAATGTTTATTACCGCATCAAAACTATTATTTAATATATAATATATTTATCTTTATTAAAAAATACTTATTAAATATGTGTCTTATATTATTTTTTAATGTATAAATTTAAATAAATTTTGATTATTTAATATAAATCTAATATGAAATATTTTTATGCGAATGTCTATATTAATCTTATTATGCGCATTGCTTAAATTTTTTCGGTTGAAATGTCATATCTCTCTGGCAAATTTATCTCTCTTCTAATATTTTCTTTCTATAATTATCAATAAACATTCTTGGCTGCTAATTAGCTACATAAACCAACCATAAGTAATCTAATCCAGTGTCATGCGATCGACGATGACTTAAGATTTAATCGACATCCGCCGCCGCGCAGCAATCACATTGATATCGTATCTCAAACAGCTAATAATCGAGCGCCTTCTTCTGCGAAGATATTTACAACGAAGAAACAGTTATCGTTGCTTAATTTAATCGCAGCATAAACATATTCGTAACTCCATTCGGCACCGCAACAAGACGCTTTATTAACAAGACTTCAACTTTCAAAACTTCCAAGGATAAATTACGCGCACGATATCGTAATTCATATTAATGCTCTCAATATTATAACGCGCGAGAAACTTGACCGGGAGATCGTCGAGGTGTAATTTAATAAAAATAAATTGGCCATGATTTATTCTGATTCATAAATGTACGTATACTTTGGAATTTATTCAGGAAAATTAAATGCGCGCCAACCACGTATTCTCGAATCGTAAATTTTATAGAGATATGTATTTTTAGTCCATTGAACTCCGATTGTTTTCAGACAAGATTACATATATATGTAATCGTTGGAATTCTTGGTAAGTCGAACAATCTCTCAGCGCGAATTACTCTCCCACATGTACGTACGTACGTTAATTAAATTTGCCTTTTAAGGAGAATTTAGAAGCAAATCTCGAGGGAAAGTAACGTTTCATCCTTATATAAATATCTTTTTATATACTTATTTGGCATGATTAATTTATATTTTATAATTAGAATATTAAATTTGACAATATCTCTGCTTTTTAAGAGAAAAAAAGAGAGAGCGAAGCAATTATTAAATAACTTACTTACAAAAATGATACAAGAAAAGTAGCATGTGAATCAATTAGTGATAAGACTGAATTCGCGGCATGTAGTCGACGATAACAGTAACCGCGACGGTAAATTGAATGTAGGAGTCGGAGATAATGGTCTCGTCTTTATCGGGGGTATCTTACAGCTGCGGCCGGTAGTACACGGAAAAGTAATGGCCCAGATACCTCCCTTCCAAATAGTTGAGATATCGGTCTGTCAGAAATTCTGGAACTGAAATTGCATTCCGCCGCTCCCTTTGCTGGTTATCTTCCGTTTTCTCGCAGGATTACTTAATCTTTGTAACTTGAAGTTCGTACCGCGCTTTATGCATCACGTCAATATCATACAAACAGGTAGATTATATATATATAATCAAAACTAAAATTACTAAAATAAAAATTTATATCCTTTTTGTCTTATCAAGCAAAAGAAAAACTTTCATGTTTTAAATTTCGCAGAATTTACATGAGAATTTTAGTTATGGATAAAATATTTATACGATACAGATATATAAATCAGCCATAAAAATAACTAAATTCTTTCTCAACAGAAGCATTTAACGAGATGTTTAATTATTAAATTATACGAAATTGTAAAATTACATAACCGTGAATAATTAGTGAGAGCGCGTTTTCGAAATCTCGCAACGACCGTGTTACGAACTAAGGACGTTAAAATTGACATAACGAATCTGTTTAAAACGTCGCTCGTTAAGTGCGTATTTGTTCGGCGCGCTAATGACATTAGAGTTCTTGCCTAGGAGTGCACCATTAGACGGTGCATTTTTCGCCGATGAAAAGCTGCAACCTCGGATTATCCGCGATGACTTTCGTCATGAAAAAAAAATAAGAGAAAGAGAGAAAAGAAGAACGGCGGGAGAAAGAGAGAAAATATATCACCGACAATCTGCAACTAACGAAGCCGGCATTAAAGACCGGTATAACCGAACTACTGAAACTCTCGCGTACTTCTATCAGTGTTCATCTCGTTTGCACACTCCATCGCGCTCTTTGAAGGCTCTATATTACGGCCGACATTGGCCGTCGCTTTTCACGATTTTAATTACACTTTGGTACAAATATTAAGAGATCGTCAGCGAACTCCCGAGTATCGAATGAAAGAGCCCCGAGAGATATAGAACTCATTTTGTACTCTTTCTATTAGATATAGTGTTTCAATCATTGGACGCATCTTTCGCACAATATAAAGTGTTAAAAATTTTGATATCTGTATTTGTTCAATTAGATTTTAGATAAAAAGAACATCCGAATATTCCATTCATCCCATTTAAAACACGCGATCGATATGAAGCAGAATTCTCCCACACATCTGAAGCCTTCTTTAGACGTCAAATTATTAGGAGCGCTCTCTCCGAACTGGGGTAATTTACCATTACGTGATTCGGAGAGAATCATCCATGCGGCATTAAAAGCGATTCCATTATCGACTCGAAGGAACGCGGGATTATGGTTTCAAAGAGCGGCGGCTTCCGTTGGCCGATAATCCTCGCGAACGTAATGGCGAATATACTTCAGTGGTGAGCTTGTTAGATCCATAAATATCGGTATCTTCATTGCAAACCGCAGGCGGCATCCCGCTATCTCGTAATGGATTCCATAACGGACGTTGCACACGTGCTGGGCCAGCCGTGTCGTTCGTACGTAAACCCCGAAGCGGCAACATCCTTCCTATCTCTCCTCTCTTTTTACGAGTACTTCCGTTACAATTCGCTGACTAAACGCGAACGTATATTAATTAAATGCCCGCCCCGCGAGTAATTGATTGTTTTCTTAATCGAATCGTTTTTACTGCGCGCTGTCTCAGATTTAGAGTGACACCAAGTCTATAAACACACGTAAAATCGAACTAGCTGTTCGAGAGATATTCATGCGACTTATATAAAACGATATCGTGCGCTTGCGTCATTCATTCCCAATTACATGTCATTACACATACGTAAAATAAAAAATGCGAGAAAGTATATGACAAAATAATAAGCAAATATTTAATGGAATAATTATAATTTATGAAAAAAACTATGTTTTCAAAGATTTAAAAAAGTATATTATATATAAAAATCTTTTTTTTTTTCTTATTTAATTCTTATTTAATTCTTATTTAAATCCAATTAAACGGAAATAAATGTGCACGATGAATAAATAATATAATAAATAAAATAAATTACACTCACTACAAGATTGCTCTGCCGTTGCCCGAAGCTTCCTAGACTTCCTCCTCTTAGATTGTCAGGATTCATTACACCTACAGAGTTCGTTGCACTCATCTGGAAATATGGTTACAGTTCATTACAGTTCATTACTGTTCATTATACGGCACGATAAGAACAGACGCGCGACACTTTGCACGGCACTTCCGGATTCGGACGCGCGACATTTCGTGTACGTCATTATCAAACTAATTAAGACGCAACGAATTATTCGCGACACAATGAATACGGACGCGCGACACTTTGCGCGGCACTCCCGCAAATTCCACGATCGCGAACTAATATTCCCTTTTGTATGAGGATTGTACTTCGTGACAACGAGTCAAGATATCACAATAACTTTGAGTAAGGCAAAAATTTGACATCATTCACGAAAATATGGTTAATTATGATACGCTTACGAATCGCTAATTATAATAAATGTAGGAAATAATCACGTTTCTCGAAGAATAATCCGACGACATAGCATTCCGAATGTCGCCGTACAAATGGTAACAAGTGATCGAATATATCAACAATAACACGCAGTGTTATTATATATGTAGCACGCCGTGAAGGTTCTATATCTTCGTATGACAACAAATGTATCATTACCTACCTTTATATTACAACTAGTTTGTTTATGTCTTTTGTTTGTCTCTTGAAATACTTAACATTTTATAATATCAATTCATATCGAATCTTCTGTATTTTGTGTCAAATTAAATTCGATATTATAAGATATCGTCGCAAATAAAATCTAAGATTTATTATAAGAATAAAATTTATTTTATTTTGATCATGAAACTATTTATTAGTACTATTATTCTTATTATACTCTTATTAAAGTAATTTATTGTCACTTAATTTATATATTAGTGATAATTTAGTATATTATCACTTTACACTTTATTAAATTTTTATTTTTTAAAAAGATAATTTTATTTAACGTTAAAGAAACAAGAATTTTTTTCTTGATTTTAAGATATTAATATATCTAATAAAATTTATAATTATTACCAAAAATGTAATAACTTATTTTCTTATTAAAATCATATAAATTCTAATTAATACGTAAAAATTTGTGTGTATGAAATTAAAATAAATAAATCATAATATTTATTATGCAACAAAGATAATCCTAATTTTTTTAATTTATATTTAATTCGATTTATTAATTCTATTTAAATATAGCAGTTAATCAACTAATTAAATTTTCACTAACGAATAATTATGAGTATATTATAGATTAACGTGTAATTAAAATCTATACATTTATAGATTTTATATAACTATAGACCATTTATTGAATACGTAAAAATTTGTGTGTATGAAATTAAAATAAATAAATCATATAATATTTATTATGCAACAAAGATAATCCTAATTTTTTTAATTTATATTTAATTCGATTTATTAATTCTATTTAAATATAGCAGTTAATCAACTAATTAAATTTTCACTAACGAATAATTATGAGTATATTATAGATTAACGTGTAATTAAAATCTATACATTTATAGATTTTATATAACTATAGACCATTTATTGAAATTTATTTAAAATGCAAAATACACACAGAATATATAGAAAGCGTGAAGTTATATAGAGTATAAAATGTTAAATATATTTCGAAACGGTAATAAATTAATTATCATTGATATTAAATTTATAATTAATAATATTTGGCCTTTGTTTTTTTCCTGCGTATAGCATGTTATTTTAACACGCAGCTGTCTTATCAAAAACAATTGATTTAGATAAATCTATTATTAATGATAAATCAATGTAACTGACCAGATTGATTAAATGCTATCAATTTATAATTAACTCTAAAAAAAAAAAAGTGTTTCTTAAGTTTATAAAGCACATAATTTTATGTACACAATCTATAGTTAAAAAAAAAATTTATTATTATAATTTAAAAGAAAATTTTCCGCAATCTTGCAGAAAATGCCCTTTAAACGAAGTAAAGTATGAAAACTTGGCATACTGACCAGAAATTATCGCTCTTTGGTTAGCAGTTTCCAAAGTGCAGTAGCCTTGTCAGCAATCATGATCTTAATTGTGATAGCAGTGTGGAACAATGTATAAAGTGACGCAGGAAGATCGTCATTCCCGTGAAATCGACCGTTCAATTTCACGAAACGTTTAGCAAACGATCGAGGAATCCATTGAACGTGGATCACTCTGTAATTCGAAGCGATTCCAACAATGACCGATTTCTCTTTCGAAAAGAGTGACACTGTGCGACTCCAGACAATAACGCGGCAAACGTAAATTACCCCTTTGCAAGGTGGCAAACGCGGGAGAGGTCCAGATTTGAATAGCCAGTAAAGTGAACAAAGTGAACAATATGTGCGATATGTCTGCTGAATCGAGTCAATATCCGGTGGAATGTAAGTTATTTTTAATTGGAAATCGCTTCACACACATTGAATTTTACATTTAAAAAGAAATTGGATTGCATAGCAAATCTTTTATGCTTTATATATACCATAAAAATAAAATTCTTATGAATATATATATATATATATATGTGTATATATATGTACATGTATACAATATTTATTTATCATACATATGATGTGCGAAGCGAAACATTCTTTTAATCAAAAACATCATTAATCTTATTTACAAATGTATTACCTTAATATTTATTAATACGTTGCAAACTTATAATGAATTGAGTTCTACTGCATTGGATTTGCTATAATTGTTTGTATCACTTTGATTGATACTAATTGTAAATGGCACAGCAGTTTGCTTGTGTGATATGGGTACTTCAGCTTTAAACGTCAACGCTACGCAAACAGCACGCGTGACACAGTTACATAAAATCAAAGTTCCAAAATCAAACAATCGTTTATGTCATCGTGCAAGTGTTGACAAACTACGAGAACTCAGTATTATGTACCAAAAACAAAAACACATTTTTTAAATACAATAATATTATTTAATTAAATCTATTAATTATCTTAAGTAACTAATTATTTAATTTTTTGAATCTGAATTTTTTTATCATTCCCTTATAATGTAATTATGTATTATGTTTTATTAACATGCTTGTTAATTGTAAAAGAGAATAAAATCTATTTTAATAATATTTTTGATATAAAGATGATTTTACATGCTAAAAATGGCAATTCTTTTTTTAGAATAAATGATATTAAAGAGCAAACTTTCAGCAAACTTTCCGAGAGGATTATTCATTAGCTACAAATTATATATATATATATAATTAATTATAATATAGCTACAAATGTACAACTAAAAATAAATTTAATAAATAAAGATATCCTGCAAGCATAGAGATAGTAAAAGTACATCTTTCAAATTAATATATTATAAGATTCTTAAATCGATCAGTGAAATTTTAACATAGTATATCTATGACATTTTTAATTCGTTACTCTATAATAATTTAACTCATAATTTAATTCAGCATTGTGCGCAGATGACCTCAAAGTATATATTAAAATGAGCAAAGTTCTTTCAACAAAGTACAGTGTTAATCATCGTCGAAAAATGACATATACACACATATACGCATGACTACGCGTGCGCAGATTTACGTATATTTTGGAAACATGTCCTCTGAGCGAGTGCCACGAAAATTATGACCAACAGAACGCATTCCGCGAAAGCTACTGCAGTGGTTGAAATATGCACGCAGTGCACCGCGATGCTGTATAGAATACCGCGACAGAAAGTAATTGTTTCTATTGTAGTTCTGCTAGCAGATATTAAACCATATCTCACTCCAATAGAAGCGATAAATTACATAATAACCTAGAGATACAATATTTCGAGAAATCTTGGATTAAATTAAACTTATTTTCTACCCCCCCGTATAATTACATAATCACACGATATACTTATGTCGTATATATACTTTGACATAGTTGCCATAGTTGACATAGTTGATTTATCTCTTATTTTAATCCGTTCTTGAAAATAAATTTTTTCTATAAACATATTATAATTAACAATAATAATAAATAAAAAATAAAATCATGAAATTCAGTTTTTATGAAGTTTCGCTTAATTTGCAACGCAATTTTAATTCTTGAAATGACCTGACATCGCGACGACAACTCCGAGTGCAAAGGATTAAACGATTATTTTAAAAGTAGAAGTAATGTTAAAGCAAAGTTTTACCGATATCAAATAAGCGTAGTGGACATATAGCCGCATAGTACTAATAACGACTGCTATTTCTCGACTGGCGGCCTCAACCTTGCTTATCCTCTCGCGACTCTCGCGAAGATTTGCATTGGATTAACATAATGCAACTACGCCCGCGGGCTTCGGCGAGAAGATAGACATTATCTCGCTTGTACTTGGCAGGTTGTCTCACGAAGGCAAAAGCAATAAAATAAATTTTTTCTATAAATTTGCAACGCAATTTTAATTCTTGAAATGACCTGACATCGCGACGACAACTCCGAGTGCAAAGGATTAAACGCGCGAGAGCTACGTAAAACAAATAAGCGAAATATTCTCACCGGGATGTGACGTTATTCAAAAGGAACATTCTCGCAAACATGATAAAAATGTTTAAATAACTTTCAGAGAGTACATTCCGGGTAACGCTGCAGAAGAGCAGTCGCGGTCTCGGTCTAAGTGTTTCCGGTGGCGGTACCGCGGGCCCTGTTCGGGTGAAAAGACTCTTTCCTCAGCAACCCGCCGCCCTGTCCAACAAGCTTCAAACCGGCGACATATTATTAGCTGCCAACGGGATTCCGCTAACCGGCCTCACCAATTACGTAAGTAATCAATTAACTACAATCAAAAGAATCAAAAATAAAATTCGTTATAGCGACCTAATTACGAATAAATTGAAGTTGATGAATGAGAATTTGCAGCTTGCGAATTATACATATAACGATGTTTTGTAAATTTAAGGGGAAAGAAGGTTACATCACCTTCAATATCTTTAATTTAAATACGTAGCAAAATATATTATAAATAATATCTAAATAATAAATATTCTAAACTATTTTTATATAAACATACAACAATATATAATTGAATGTTTCTAATTGAATTAAATATAATTAAAATAATCCTATTTTTTTATTAATATAAAAATCCACTTAAATTAACTTTTATAAAAAAAAAAATTGTGTTTATATGTTTTACCGATGTATCAAATGGTGTTCATATTGATAATTTTTATATGTTTTACCGATGTATCAAATGGTGTCTCATATTGATATTTATTTTAAAAGTAGAAGTAATGTTGAAGCAAAGTTTTATCGATATCAATTAAGCGTAGTGGACATATAGCCGCATAGTACTAATAACGACTGCTATTTCTCGACTGGCGGCCTCAACCTTGCTTATCCTCTCGCGACTCTCGCGAAGATTTGCATTGGATTAACATAATGCAACTACGCCCGCGGGCTTCGGCGAGAAGATAGACATTATCTCGCTTGTACTTGGCAGGTTGTCTCACGAAGGCAAAAGCAATACTGCCTCCTGCTCCCAGCACGCAACTGCGTATACTCGCGCCCTTCCGCCACTCTTAATTTCCGTGAGAAATGCATTGACTCCACTGCGGAGATGCTAAAACCTTGACTCTTAATTCCATTGCTCGGCTTTACTACCAGAGGATACCAGCCGGAAACAAGAGTTTTATCGCGATTACATTTAATTGCAATTGTTGCTGTGTTTTGTAAATAAAGTCGTACATTTGCTACTCATTAAACGTAAATTTGGTGAAAAGCCAAGAGAAAAAGTGTAAATTTGAATTTATTTTATAATAAAAGATAACTAATATATAAGAAGTAAAACTTTCTTTTTGAAATATGATAAAATTTCAGAATTTTTATATTTCTATGAATGTCATTTTTTTGTTAAGTCTTTTTAAATATCTATTTTAAATATTATTTATTTGTTTCCTGCATATCATCGAATTTCACTCCCGAAGGCCATCTTAATATAATTTTGTTTTCGTAAATCGTCTGCTCTCTCTCTCTCTCTCTCTCTCTCTCTCTCTCTCTCTCTCTATATATATATATATTGGATGATTGCATAAGTTCGTGCCCGATTTTCATAGATGGCATTAAGTTA
>NW_021849408.1:122838-124589 GCF_003651465.1 Formica exsecta
CTCTCAGTTCTTTAAACCGCCGGAAACTATAAGATCTTTAAAGAGGATAGTTGCGGTAGCGACTTTGAAGGCGTTACCTATATGCGTATGTACGGAAGGAATGGAAAGCCCGCATAATCTTACTTCGATGCTACTTGTTGCAGGAGGCTCTCGAAGTTCTGCGTACGACCCCTAACACGGTCGAATTGGTGGTGTGTCGGCTTCCAGGAGATAGTAATGTTACTCCACCCGGTGCACCGCCGCCACCTCCGGCAAGGCGGGAGCCGTCGTCGTTACGTATACTCAACCCGCTGCCACCTCTGCAAATTGAACCCTGCGGTGTAAGTACTTCTTTTAAATAGCTCTTCATGAATGTATGCTCGATTCTCTGCCGAGTCGTTGTTTGCATTAATTAATAATGAATAACGCGTCAGCTGATTTAATAAAAGCATTTAATCTGTATAAAAGCATTTAATTTATTAGATAATTGTATGTGGATAGAGAGACAAGGATAATCGTGCATTATTTTAAAAAATAATGGTTTTATAGTTATTATACATGTATAATAGAGTAATATATATATAAATTTTTAAACATACAATGTTGCTATTATTGATAAATTATCTTTGTTAATAATGTATGATGTAATAAAGAATAAATATTAATGTTAAAAGAACTAAATTATAGATATTATCGGTAAATATTGCATATATTATACATATATAATAGAAACAATATTTGTATTTAATATTAGAAATAATAATTAAAGCATTTCCCGCAGCAATATATACGAATAAATAATTATTCGCGCTAAGAGTTATTTAGTTTCATCCACATTGATTGATTTAATTAATAAGCCTATTCTAAATAACAACGAAATAGTTCCGAAATAGTATCCATCGATTAATTAAATTTAGATAAAATTAATAGAAATAAAATCTTATTTCTAGAAATTTCTAAAACTTAATTTATTTGCAGATTATAATTTTTTGTTCAGACTGTTAATACTCATGATTAAGTAAGACGATGAGCTTAGAATATGCACATAATATATCGATTTGAATATCCCATTCCCAAGGGAATCTTAATAGGGAACGATCTACGGAGGTAATATTCATAAACAATAGTCAATGCATACATACTACCGCTTGTTGCGTATCATGGCTCCCCAACGAGAAATATATAACATGAAACCAGAAATTCCGTATGTGAAATGCATACATGCATCTCAAATCAACTATTTTTGGTACAGGTCAAAAAAAATATGTTTTGGGGTTTTTTTTTAACTCTGGATCATATCATATATACATAAAATATCAAAAGAACTTTAAAATCTTTCTAATTGCTTGACACAAATCAGTAACATAAAAAATGACTTTTGCTGATCACAAGATACCATATCTTTGTGCAAGCTCACTATCTCCTAATTAACACAAAATTAATCAAGATAAAAATAATAAATTTTCGAGTTAAAAAAATATATTCAAAATTAATTTTAAAAAATCTGAATATTTTTGCGACAATTTAAGACGTTAAATAAGAAAGGGAGGCTTAAACGGCAATTATTTATAGGAATTCGACATTGAAATGACGAAAGTCGGCGGCAGTCTCGGCTTTACCCTGAGGAAGGCGGACAGCAGTGCCCTGGGTCATTACGTGCGGGCGCTGGTGCGAGAACCGGCACTGAGTGATGGCAGAATCCGGCCGGGCGACAAGATCGTCGCCGTGGACAATGCTCCGCTGTCTCCAATGAGTCACGAGGAAGCGGTTCA
>NW_021849408.1:124917-157954 GCF_003651465.1 Formica exsecta
GGTTCAGCTGCTGCGACAATGCGGACCAACGGTAAAACTGCGGCTGTACCGCGATTTGGCGCAGACTCCAGTCTCGGCGCTCTCGCCCACCGAGCCCGATCATCCCCTCCGTCCGCCACGAACGAGCTTGAGGTATCTAAATTTAAAAAAAAAATTGAGTTACTTAAAATTTTTATTAAGTTAACATTTCTATACAGGATATCTGTAACTGATGGTATTGTAATTGAAAAGATAATTCTGGATGAAAGAAAAGATTAATCGGAAAAGTAAAATAAATTTTTCTCTTATGTGATGTTGTCCTCGAGAAAATTGATTTTACTAATTAAAGAAATAATAATTTTTTATTACTTTGTTTTGCAAAGAATTTTATTTTGAAATTTAAGAATTAAAATACATATTTGATATTGGAAAATAATATAAAAGTGATTAGAATATTAGTACTGATATTGAATATGGAGTAAGATATCCAATAAAGAGAGAATCGACAAAATAATTTATTTATAAAAAATTATGATAATTGTGGTCATGTAAATATTTAAGCGAAATTTATAGAAATCTTATATAATTTTATTACTATTTCTCTTTACCTCGTTCTACTATTTATATTCGTTGATCTATAAAAGAATTATCTTTTTCTTCTATGTGGCACATCTGATCTTATTTCTATCTCTTGTGGATATTCCTTTATGGTATATCTAAAATCCGCGCAATCGGTTTCTTCAGTAACATAACCGAATCACATACAGACTCATTTTATTCTTTCTTTTCCAAAGAGATATTAGTAAAAAAATATCATCGGTAAAAGTTCACGGACGCTCGTGTTAATATTTAAAATTATTTTTTGATATTGTCACATATCGTACGGAAGTACGAGCGTTTATAGTGTTTTATACAATAATTTATGGGCCATATTTTCTATATTATTTTTACGATAGACAAGAAGCCGTGGACATGCTGTGTGACTTAGCAGTCCGAAAGCTGTCACCAGGTACATCGAGCGGTTCTAGTAGTTGCAAACAACAGTCACCCGGTGCCTCATGCAACTCACCCCGAAGACTACGTCGACTTGCCACGCGTACTTCCACTGCCGAAACGAATCAAGGTATCGTCAAGTAATTAATGAACAGTATGAGTAGGAAGTATAAGTAGGCAATAATTCTAAAAGAATATGCAGATTACTTATCAATAAATAATCATCTTTAGCCTCATACAATCAAAAAATCTTTATACTTTCCAAAAAAATCTCTTTACTTTCTAAATATATTCGAAGATATGAGAGTAATTTATGAAGTATATTTCTTGAGACTGTACAAATCGAGATAATTGGCGGAGAACAGCTATTGTTTTAGAAACTTCCAGTAACGTTAAAGTAACAATGGAACATTCAACATTAACTGTCTCTCGGCATTATCTTGGATCGTGTAGGATCAAGGCAATCCTCGATGATAGGACTTTACAATAAGTCTCCTCACGACAAGTATTCTCCATGCCACATAGAAACTCCCGAGAGTAAGTTGCATGACGTGCAAACGACGTCGTCGACAGCCAGCCAAGCGGAGACTGCGTCAGACTCGGACCAATGTTCCGTCAAGACGCAGATCACCAATTCTCAAGCAAACACACCTGCGACCGACATAATCGATCCACCGCCGCTCTACGACATTTACGACGATAACGACGATGAGATGTCGAAACCGACGTCTAACAATGCTGCGGTGGCCAGACCAAGCTTCCTCGACTTGTCGGCGCCGCAAGGTAAGCCGCACTTTCAGTTCTGCAGCGTTGATTCGGACAGTGAGTATCCCGCCGACGGCGATGTCATCCTCGCGGAAGCAGAGCGAGGACGGCTAGCCGAACCGAACTACAGTAACGACAGGAGCGTGACGGTGATGTCGAGCGACGAGCACGACAATGATCTGCCGTCCGAGCCGGCCTCCATGCCGCCAATGCTGTCGTCCACCAGCAGTACCAGCACCGCTGCTTTCAGCTATAAGAATCCGGCCTACCAGAGTGCCAATCCGGCCTGCGGCAGCGCCGTCAGTGACCCAGCTGGACCTAAGAACAAAACCACGCACTCCAGCGATCAGGACATACCAGGTAATTATTCGAGATTACATTTTCTTATTATTTATCTTATTTATTTCAGAAGTAGAATTAATGGGATCGATTAATATGAGTTTTGATTTGTTTTTTTTTTTATGTATTCGATATTTAAATTATTTCAATACTCATTAAATTCTCGTTTAATGCTTTACACCAGTTGTTCAAATTTGCATCAAATTTGCAATATAATTGAGGCTCAAGTTTTCTTTTTTGATCTTTCTTGTTAATGAATTTATAATTTATAAATTTATATATAAGCGTATATTTTACATAACATTAAAAAAAATTTAATTTTGAACTGTTTTAAATCCATATTGTTATTAAACTCTTATGACAATAAGCTTGTAATCTCTTAAGTACATAAGGGCTTGAATTTTTTTCAATGCAGATTTGAAGCGATATTAATATGAAATAAGTTTGCAATTAATGGTTATTGTTAAAATTGTTTGTGGAAGTATGATTCACGCATGGTTGACTTTGTATCTCAATCATTGAAAATAAATCGATGCAGTAGAGGGAGACAGAGATAAGATAACAGTCATATTACTGCAAAACTTAGCAAGTTTGCGGCGATTACATACAGTCAGCATTATTTCCAATCCAATGATCTCGATTTTTTGTCTTGTCACACAGGAAAAATCCTGGGAACAGACGATCCAGGCGGTAGCAAAGGATTACTGAAGTGGAAAGGCGTGATGTTCGCTCCAAACGATGAAGTAGATACTGAGCACAATCCGGAACAAACCGGGAAAGACACCACGGATTCAGTCGCTCTTGCTGAAGACCTTGAGCAAGGCAGCGAGGTTGGCATCTTTAAAAATTGCTTTTCTTTATAATTGATTTTATTTCAACAGGAATAAATGTGCAAAGTTCAATTTCGTGATAAGAGCCTCGCGTTAAGCGATTCATTTTATTAAAATAATTGCATTGTTATTCAGTTGATTTTGATCTTGGAATGCATGAAATCGCGTGATATACGAAGACATAAGAATGCAACATCGCAATATTGCGCAATCCGCACTCGCTGTTACAGGTGTTCATGGTGGAGCTGACGCGTGGGTGGAACAGCCGGCTGGGCTTTAGCTTGCAGCCGGAAGGAAATTGTACAGTGATATCGGTCGTGCATCCCGACAGTGTCGCGGCCAAAGATGGTAGACTCAGGCAGGGCGACGTATTACTGATGGTGAGTCCTTTTCGTCGCGAGCTTATTTTCTCTCAATTTTTTTTCCATAGGATACATTTTAGAGCCATCACATTATTATATCATAAAATGTACAAAATATCATAAAGTTAAAATAATATTTATATATTATTAATAACATGTATATGTTTATGTGCTTTAACTTTTCCTTTGACTTTTACATCTTATTTTAATTATAAATTTAAGACAATACTGATTCTTTACAAATAATATTTATTGAACATATAAATTTAGAGAGAATTGTAGAGATTAAAGAGATTGATACAAAATTGTTCACATTGAGTGAGTTTGTTCACATATATCTATTTCTAGAAAAAATATTTCTTCACCAGGTTAATGAGGAGAGTGTGGAACACATGTCGACAGCTGATATAATAGATCTGTTACGCAAGATACGTGGTTCGATAGGTATCACGGTGATGAGGAGATCAAAACGAGACAATATAACGTAACAGTAGTACAGTGCGACATCGAAATAGAACAACCATAAAAGGTACGATTTGATTGGTATATTCTTTATGGACAGGCAATGATAGATTTGAAGATTTAGACATGAATCGGACATAAAAAAGGCTTTTACCAAGAAATCAGATAAAGATGCTAATCTTTTTCAATAAAATTTTCATTAAAATTTAGATAATAAGAGAAGATAGAAATAAGGAGAAAAGCAGTAATTATTAAGAAATGAATAGATGAGATTATAAATGTTGTTAGTATAATAAAAAGCTATAATAAATCGATGGATTCTCAATGCCAGAAGAATGGGTCACAATTCGCGCCATTATCAATGACAAAAATCGTTCATGAAGAAGTAAGATAATCTTACTGCACCAAAAAGATAGCAGTCGATAACGAAGAGAAATCGTCTTTCGTGTCTTAATCGATTACAAAAGACTACCGTTTAGGAAGATGATGAGAGAAAAAAATTCGCAGATGCCATTCTGATAATTTTCTAGTAGATGTCTCCGGAAATAGAAAGTCACTCAATCTTGTAGAAATCTTCCGGAGGGAACTAAACGCTGGAGATCTGAAATGATATGTCATTCAAGAAAATTCGTGTTGAATTTTCAGTCGTTTCTTTGCGTGCGAATCAACCAATCCTCACAAATCAATATTAATTTATAACTGAAATTCCGCTGAAATTGCAGTATTCTAACAAATTCATCAGCTACCATCACAAAAAGACATGTCGACATGTCGATTATGACAGATTGTGCATTGATGGCAGGATAATTGAAGTGCTCTCATTCCGAAAGCTTGAATCTTTTTGGTTAATTATTGGCACTTATTATTAATAATATTTCTAGTAATTTGCGATATTTTCGAAAAGCAGTATCCTTTTACGATTAGTACGCGAAACATTGTTTTAATGAATTCGAGAATCAAAAGAATTAATCAAAATATAATTGAAAAGAAAACCACGTACTTATTGCAAGATGAGACGTGTTCCACTCAGTCGAAATTGATTATCTATCGAGAAAATGATCTCGAGTTTCGAAACTGCGATATATATGTATGTACAAAGTTGTAAAGGTATTCTTTTAAGTATTGAGCGTAAAAAGAGAAATTCTCGCGTCTATGAGCTTATAGTATATCCTACATATCTTTGTAAATAACGTATCCTATCAAACTTATCCAATAAAAAGAATAGCTGTGAAAAATGAGTTTAAATAGCAAAATTATTTTTTAAAAAATGTTTAACGCCTATAAAATATAATTTTATTTTTCCTTGTATGTGTGTGTGTGTAATACCTTTGAAATAATTAAACTTATAAAACTAAAATTAAAATAAGATTATATATATACACACACACAAATATTTCAGAAAATACGATAGTTTTTCCAATTCTCTTTTAAAAATAAAGCTGCACTATACACTGTACGAAATATCTATCGTGTACATATATTTTTATCCCACACAGTATAATTTTATTAAAAGAGCTTGACATTGATATTTTATCGCGAATTTACATCAACGGAATGTGAATTAATTAATTTTACATGTGAAATTTACTTCATACGAAGTAAATTTATCGCACGATAACTAATTTACATTTCGGCTTTAACTTGGTCCATCCGTAATTAAAAGAGAATCTACAACCATATTAATATACGTACTTAAAAAATGTATGATAAGATAGTTTCTTTATTCACGTCAGAGAAATAATTTATTTTTCAGGAGTTTCTCTTTAACTAATTAAATAATAAGAGACAATTGGCCTTTTACGGCAAAGATAATCTTCGCCGTTTCACTTCTTCAAAACTACTATCTCTGGTCTCTTAGCAAATCAAAGGACAATCTACTTATAAGCTATTATGAATGTGAATATCATGAATGAATCGTTAATGAATCTAACGATAAATAAATTGGGCTATTATTTGTAAGACAATGTCTCACGTATCTGATATTTCGATCTTCCTGCTGTCTTCAAGAGAAATCGACAATTACATACAGGATAGAAGTTAGAGTCACTTGTAGCATACTTGGAGAAAATGTATTAATGTTCGAGTAACTACCTCGCGTGATGCCATACCACAGCAAAACAGATTATTATGCTCGAATCTGTGTTTAAGTAAAAGATATTTTATGTGAGAAAAAATATTTCCTCTAATTATATAGAAAATAATGTAATGCAAGATGATCGAAACAAAAATGATTAGCAATTCTGCTAAATAGTTAATACTCTTTAAAACATCAAATATAAGAATTTTAGACAAAAAGTTTGTTAAAATGCAGAAAACCGTTTACTATATTAGAAATGCTTCCTAAACCTTAGAAATCATAGAAAAATTTTCGTTCCTGTAGTAACGATGCGCTTCGTACGTAAAACAGGAAAGTGTCGATAACGATACAAAGTTTAATAGACTGTAACAGTGCAATAACGTTAAATAAGAATTAAGTGAGAACGATATATAATGAGTGTGATAGCCGTTCCGTTTAGAACGTTAGCACTTGTAAATCTACGAACTTAGATGAGTATCAAAGTTTATAGTGAATTACACGTATGTAAATAAAATTAACTGTATAATTGTATAAATCAATACCAAAGTATACGAATATCAAAGTTATGTAATATCAAAAATGTATATTTTACTGTGTAAGCGATCGGTAAACGGTGCGTAAACGTGCAGCTATATTTGGAAACATTATGTTAAGCTTATTAAATTATTGTTAATGTCTAGGAATAGATATGCAAGTTTATTGAGATTTGCGCCGATCGTTTCATCGCTGTATTAGCCTCCTTTTCTGTTCAAAATAATGTAAAATAATATATTCAATAAAATTTAATGTCTTTGATAAAAATTTCGATAACGTATGTACCACTTACCAAACGTCAAAGTGATTTGATAGAACAGTTTTTATTTTCTTTCACAATCTTGTTAGATCATAATATAACATAGAAAAATCAAATACTTTGTATAATCCAAATTATTCAAAACATATTACGATATCTAAATGAAAATCAATATGTTGATTTATATGTTAAGTAATTTTGAAATCTATTTGAAACACAGCATAGATAAGAATATATATATCGCTATATAATATTTAAAAATATGCTGTAACTAAAGAATATGTGTGCGTGGATAAGGTAGCAGAAGTACACACTCAATAATAACATATATATAATACACTTTTGTTTTTTTATTTAATTGTTTTTATTTTTTTTATATTCTTTTCATATCAAAGCAATTTGTATATATCAAGGAAAATATATTATATATAACGATTAAAGCAAAATATCTATAATTTTGTGTAGATCAACTACTTATTTTATAGTCCTCAACAAGATATATAAAAGTTTATTTATTTCCATAATTATTTAATTATTTTAATTCCATGATTCAATTAGTTAATTTTTTCATATCATTACTAATTTTACTTTTTAATTTAAGATGTCTTTGTACATAACTGCGAGTTACATGTAATGGTTCCTTCTCATTTTGTAATTTTTCTTCATCCTGCATCTTATCTTCGAAATTTTCATTATTAAATCCTCTAGCTTCGCTAAGGCCAAACCTAAATGACTTCCTCGCATTCGTCGATTTATCTATAATTTTTTCTTTGTCACTTGACGTGAATGTCATTTCGCGTTCCCGCTTTCGAAAAATGTAAGATTTTATATTTTCATCTGATGATTCCAAGTTTTCTTTCTCAAATTTTGTACAGTCAGACGTATACTTTTCTGTCACATTATATAATTGTCCGTCCTTGGATCTCTCTGTAAAAGCCAAATCTCTTTCATGAAGATTTCAATCATCCTAACAAAAATAGATTAATGATAATTGAAATGAAAAATAACTTTTATTTAGAACTTTTAAAATATTAGAGGTTATTTACCATAATCCTGAATGTCACTATTGTCACTGTCTCCTATAAAATATTCAATATCTTCTACAACTGAATTTATTTCTTCATTGCATGAATCCTTCTGCCTATCTTTAGGCTCGGAATATGCAACACGTTTCTCTGGGCTACACTTCATGTTATTTCTACTTCTTTTCACAGACAACTTATGTTTTCTTCTATTCTCTGATTCAAGTCTGATAAGTGCAGAAATTGATTCTTTGCTATCAGTATCCATTCCATTTTCTGTAGCGTTACATTCTCTTGATTGTTTACTAGAAATTGTCTCTTCATGTATTACAGTATTTTCGGGAAATAATAGTTCTTCATTCTTTATATTTTCCGTTTTTACAATAAAATTAGATAAAACTGGTTCAATTTTACATGAATCATTTGAGATAAGATTGGAAGCATAGTGATCATTGGAATCATTAGATGAGGAAGATAATTCGATTGTTAAAAAATTTATGGGATTCATACTGGAACAAGATATGTTTGAATCTTCATTGGAAGATTTCAGAGCTAAAAGATTGCTTTTCTCGCCATCTCTAATAGTTGAAGTGCTGTCTGTAACACAGTCTTTATATGGAACATCAGAATTTTCTTTGCTTAATATATTGCGCCTAACAGGCAATTTCCGTGAACTATTAGGATGTTTCATTTCCATAATTAGTTGATCATAACTATCCTTATTTGCAACCACTAAAAATAAAAAAACAAGAAATATGAAGAGTATTTATATTCTAATCACCTATATGTACAAATAATTCAAGAATACTTACAATATTTCTTTCTCTGCTGTTCTATAATATTATGTTCTGTATTTCTATTGACATTTAATCTCTGTAAAATATATTACATTAATATATATAAAAAATTTTAAGCAAATGTATATGTAAAATATTTTACACTACATAATATATTCACATTTAATGGTTTTTGTACTTTCTTCTCCAAATTTTCTTCTTCTTCACACTGTTTAATTAATTCCGATACAGATCTAGGATTTATTTTATCGCACTCTGCATTATAAAGAATAATGTATTTTTGTAGTCTGTTTTCTAATGCCTTTCTGTCTCCTTGAGATGATAAACCTAATTCTTTTAATTTTTTTCGTATAACATTATCTTTCATTAAACTTAATACTAATTTTGGCAGTGGTTTACGTTTTGGTTCACTTCTACAAATAAGTACAAGTATTTGAAAAAAAATTGCATGAAATATATATTACGATATGCAAAACATTAAAATCATCATAATTTTCTTTAAAAGTTTCAGAGATAATAATAATACAAAATAATAATATACATATGTACTTACTTTTTAGGTTGATTCTTTGTATTCTCCCTTTTTAAACAATCATCTAAATGTTTATTTATATTATTTTGAGAAACATCTACTTTGCACACTGGACATGTAACTGGCTGATTTTCCTCATTTTGTAAACTTTTTCTCTTTGGTGTAAACATTGAAGGTACCCTAAGTTCTGTACTAGTGCTAGGAGTAGATATATTTTGCTGATAATTCTTTTGCCCACGAGGTGTAGTATTACTAGCCATGGACGTTGGACTGTCAAAACTTTTGTCCAATATCTCATTTATGTCAGGAACATTTTGTTTTTTCTTACATTCAAAATTATTTGAAGAGCATATGTTTTCAAAGTTTTTATCTTCCACAGTCAATTCCTTTTTCTGACAAATTTTCTTTTCAAGTTTGTCTTTAAAATTCAAATAATGAATAATTATTTCATCCAAAAGATTGTTTTTTCGTAAATCTTTCTCAAAGATTTCTTCAAAGCACATTGGACATTGTGTTTTATAATGTAAGTACTTTCTAATGCATAGAGAACAATCTAAAATTGTAAAAGATAAAATATTTGTACAATAGGAATAATAACATACAAGATTTTACACAATTACTTACAATTGTGGGAACACGAAGTTATCACACTAGTGTCCATATACTCGTAACATATCCCACATTGTAATAACTTATCAATATACTGTAATATGACAAACAAATATACCGTTTAACTTATTCTATTATTTTACTATAAAGTAAAACTGTTTTATACACAAAATCATCATATATTCTTAATACCTTTAACTCCATGGTAGATCACAAGCTTTAAGATTAAAGTAAATAATTTAATGAATAAACCGAGATAATACCATTACTTTTATAATTTAGATCACGTATTATCGATAATACGATTGTAATATATTATTACAAGAAAAATATAATATAAAAAAAAAAAGAAAAAAGATATGTGTGAAATACACTAATCGTTCATAATGCGCCAACACATCACTGAAGAAACTGAGACCAACAGATGATGATATTGCCGGAGTCGGAGCCGGAACCCGGAACCCGGAACAATGGTAGACACTGAACCATTGAATAGATCCATTCATGATAGTTATACTTTATGCTCCGTTTTAACTGATCGTCATACATAAATGAATAGTAGCAATGATTGAATTGACCAATTGACAACGTGAACTATTGGATCCATTCGAAAAAGTGTTTAATTGACCAATCAGAGCAAAGAAATCTTTGCTTTTTTTATCCAAGGGTGCACTCTGCTTGACGTTATTTTCACTTCGAAGCATCTGACGGACCAATCAGAACGAGAATCTTGCATTTTAAAGCGAAAATGGCGTCAAGTGAAGCGCACTCTATAGTTATAAACAACGAATTAATCTCGATCTCGAATCGAGAGATATAACTTAAAATATGGCGGCTTTTACGTAAGTCTCACTTTCTTACATGACAGACGACGGATTTTAGAGGGTTTTAAATCGAATCCACTTGCCGAGGTGATTTCTGACTGAATAATGGGTATCGTGCGGTTAGTACATTCGCTGAGGAGTAGAGAAGATACGCTGTCACGGTATTCGCACACTATATTGTTCTACGAATCGAAATCGAGTCATGACGAGAGGTTATGTCTACAGGTTCGCTGTCAAAGCCACCCTCGTAGGAGGTATTGTTTATTATAGTGTTCATCAGGGCCTGTGGTCCAAATCCGAAGACAGTGTGCAATTGTACGGAAAGATCTATAATAATGTTGCGCCTTATATTAAGGACAACATTCCCAAGGAAGTCGTGAACGAGGTGTGTTTTAACAAATTCTGCAATATTTAGCATGTAATTTTTCAGCATATTTAGATAATATAATAATTTAATCCTTATTAAATATTGACATTTAATAATAAAGTCAAAACTAGTCGAATAAAATCTAAAATGATTAGTTTCAATATTTTATATGTACAATGGTATTACGAGTCTTTTGCTTTCGCATATCATATTTATGTTATAGTACTTGTTTTTTTTTCCAACATTTTATTAGATTTATCTAAGAAAAAATTATTAAATTATCATATAGCTACCGCCGTTGCCAAGTACCGATGATCTTTCCAACTCTGTCAAATCATCATGGAATAAGGGAGTCATAGCGAGCATAAAATTCCTGTCCAATACTCCAACTTATGTGACCAATGGTGTGCAGAGTATTTCGAAAACTGTGCAAGAATATATAAAACAACAAAGTGTGTCTCAGAAAAGTCAATAATGATTCTTTTTCCTATTCTGTGGATTTTAGGATAACATTGTAATATCATCAGTGAGTATCATGAAGTTATTATTTCACTTCTATCATATTAATTTATTATATAACAAATAAATGTTTTATTATAGAATAATTGAATCCTAATTTGTGCATCTTGAATGATTAATAATAATTCCAACAAATATAGATAAAAAAAATTAAAATGCAATCCATTAGTTTCGTATATATACGAATGTTTATTCTCTCTAAAGTGTTATACAAACTGTCGCCAATTACGAATCTTACTCGACATTTATAGTCTTGATATTTACATCAACGAAAAATTTTAATTCCCTGAAATCCAAAATAATATTAACGCGTTGTGAATTTCTATTCTATGCTCAGGTGGATACTAAAATAAAAAGAAAAAAGATTGCACAAAGTTGAAAATGTAACCAAGTGCAAAAATTTTATCATGAATCGCAGTATATACTGGTCCCAAAAATAGTGATCATATTGCGTAATCGTATTACAATAATACTTAATATAATCATAGCAAACATGTTGTGTCTGTAAAAAGGAACGATAAAATAAAAATGATAACGAGTCAAAAATATACTCGCAAAAGCCCCTTAAATGCCGATGCAGGAATCTTGTGGCGTCCAAAAAAATAAACTTTCCTTTTTCATTGTTAACAATATAGTAATCTCTCGCAAGATGGTTAATACCCAAGTATACGAAATCGTGCTCTCTTAATTCTTTAACCGATAGTTATGACAATCTAACTAACTCTATTGGGTGTTCGATAATAACTGATATATGCAGGTAGAGCAGGTGAAACCAAGAAGGTTACTGCGCGAATTGGTCTTTTTTAATTAATTTTTTAATAATTATTACGGAAATCGCAAAATGATAAAGGACTTTTCGGCTTTACCTGCTCTACCTGCATACGAGAGATGATACGGTTATTATCGGACACCCTCTGTGTGTGTGTATGTGTGTGTATATATATGTATGTGTATATATAGAGTTAATTAGTTGTAAAAAGAATAATAATCATCGGTTAAAAGATCAAGAATCAAGTAGCGCAAAACTACCGCACGAAGTCCAAATTCTTCGATTTTAACCTTTTTTTAAAGACTTTTAAGTACGCTTATACGTATGTATGTGTGTGTAGATATATATATATATATATACACACACACACTTACTTATATCTCCCATATATATTTATATAATTATAATTTTCTTTCTCGCGTAAACTCAACGGATGACTCTGTGGACCGAGATCCACTAGTTCAATGTATGATTTGCAAAATGCAATTCACTTTCTGGGCTGTTGAATGATAATAGGACGCGAATAGTGCGCCAGTCGTGCATCATGCGTCGGTGTAGGCTTCTCATGAAAGTGTTGCACAGCTTCCGGCGGAAAATCGGCCTTCCCTTTGGCTGGGACACCGCTAATCATTATCGTCTTCGGCGGACTGCAAAAACATTAAAATATCTTTTCCCGCCACATACGACTAGAGATGGGATAGCATCGAGATACTTCTAATTTGTGTTACTTTTTCAATACTTCAAAGTTATATACAAGTTTGTATACAAAGCATCAGCACATTGGGTATAAATGGTATATTTTTAAGATGTATATATTTTCTCCTGTTTATATTTGAAGGATTACTGTTGGACACATTGTTTTGTCTTCTTGATTATTGCAAGCGATATCGATACAATAAAATATTCACAATTTTAATAATTTTATCGAAAAAGTAAAGATATTGATACCCTGTATTAAGCAAACATTTATATATACGATATGTTATCGTTATCAGTTGCAAACAATGATTAATGTCGTTGAATCAGTAACCAAGTTTCACTTTAAAAACAGATTTTGTATATTGCATATTCTTTTATATCGATTATTGATTTTTTTATATTACATATTCTTTTATATGATTAAAAATTTTTTAAAGTATTTTTTTTATTACAAAAGGAGATAAATTTTTTTATGATATTTGTGCTACAACATGCATGATTAATCATTAAATTATTTGAGTCTAAATTGGTTTGTGCTTCGTATGAATACGGATTCGCATTTTCAGTGCAGATGTTTATTCATAATCAGATGCAACATGTTTATTTTCGATTGCACAATATTATGTTATGTAAACATAAAATTTCGCTTATCGTCAGAATTGGATAAACAGGCATGAATTAATCAGCGGGGTCGCGTAAATTTTTTATATCTTACAATTTTTTGTATCTTTTGAAGATATAAAAAACAAAAATAAACACGTATATTTGAGATATGGCAAGCTGCGTGTTATATCCGAATAAGATCGAAGTTATAATTATGGAGTCGATCTTATTGTTAGATATTAGATTTATAAACGATTCCTTTGTATGAACAATTTAAATTTTCCCGTCGTGTCCCCCCCCCGTCGCCTCTCTTAAAACCGGTCGTGTGCGCGAGCCGCCGTCTGCGGTCCAGCTGTTATCTTGTTTTTGACAAGAAAGCGGCTAATTACCGGATCCATGTTAAAGAATGAGTGTTGTGACACGTTGCACGATGCGTCACAAGAAAAGATGTTGATTTATGTTTACCTGCTAGACGGTCTGCTCTCTTCGACATCCTTGCTAGGCTTCATCTCGCGTTCGTCCTTCGGCGTCTTGTGCTGGGTTATCCTCATACCGCCCGCCTTTACTGAAAGAGGCAAACACGCGGCGTATTAAAATGCGCATTAAAAATGACTCGAGCGAAAGGTCGACCTTGAAATAAATTGCGAACGAGACAGGTGAATTTCGACAGATCGGTAAACGCGCATTAATCTGGGCCACGTTATGTAGCGATAGAAATGCAAGGGAATCGCTAACCTGCCGGAGGATGACCACCCTTCAGTTTGCATTCATCCATTCCGCTCGACATTCTGTCCTCTTTAGATCGATCAAACAGTTTACGTTCGATCGAATTTCTTTCGCAATATGTTGCTACTGCTTCGTTGCTCGTTGTTGCACTCACACCGCTCTTTCGCTGATCCAATGATGATTGAGTGATAGTGGTAATGGTAACCGACCCAACTTGCCTCATATGCGTCGTGTTTTCGAACGCGGAGAGGGGATTACTACTACGCGTCGTTTATACTCCTTTCGCGGTGTCTCATCTTGAATACACACGCAATGACATATACCTATATGCCCGCGATATGATTTACATGTAACGTACACATACATAATAATTAGAGAAATATAATCACAGAAATTAATTAAGAAATTTGTAGTTAAATGTATGTTCCTAATAATGTATGGTCCAAATTATGTTCCTTTAATATCAGAACCAAATAAGACATTCAATATCATTTTACAATGTGATATGAAATATATAAAGAATGTGAAAAGAATTTATTGAAAAATTATGTTTCAATTTTAACATACGAGCTGAAAAACTTAGATGAAATTAAAGGTTTAACAAAACTGTGGAAATTATGTTTAATAAAAATGTATAATACACACTGAAATAGTAGTGTCAATTGATAAATGATTTAGTGTAAATTATATAGATAGAAATCATTTTATTTCATAAACAATTAGTATGTGTACAATGTATATATTAGATCTAGGAGGACGTGCTTGGCTGCTCCGCTGCTTTTTCAGCTTGGTAGGCATAATGCAAATCCTTGGAATCTTGATCAGAGATGTGTACCCAGCCAGTTGATTTCATGTGATATACTGTAAAATGAAATGTATATTAAGACATTGCAGCTATTTTGTACAAAATATATTTCCTATTATTTTATAACTGACCTCTTATAATACCACCAGAATAGGCGTCTCTGTGTGTAGCATGATAGATTGATCTTCTTCCAAGTTCATAAGCCTGCTCATCAGTTAAATCCCATCTATAACCTGAATCCAATACACCAAACGCGAATACAGATCCAGAACCTACGCTAAAAACTTTTCCTGGAGTCCGAGTGCCCTCGGAATCAACATAATAAAGTCCAGGACCACGTTTGTCCCAACCAGCCAGCATCATACCTATATGCAATTATATTTATAAATTTTCACATAATTTACAGTGCTTAGATTTGTAACATGAGTCAAGAATGGTATCTTACCAATACTCAAGCCCATTCCTTTGAAATTATAAATCATATTCGACAAGAGTTTACTCGCTGCTGCAATAGAAATGCGTTCTCTGTTTCTAAGTTCGTACATGCGGCATTGCCTTGCTAAAACACGGTCCCAATAGACACAATCGGCAGCACCACCGGCTAATGTGCCAAGGAGATAGTCATTGATTTCCACTATTTTCTTCATGGTGGATGAACCTGAAAAACAAGGTAAGAATTAGTCTTATCAATAACTAGAAATTTTTAAATTGTTTTATTATCAAAGATATAATTTATCAATTGAGGGGACATGAAATGTGTTTTACCAATAAATTGCCCTCCTGTTGCACGTGAATCCACTGCCAGAATGATGCCACCCTGATATTGAAAGCCCAAAGTTGTGGTTCCATGATCAAATTTGATCTTCAGGTGCTTCCCAGTTTCATCAGTGCCTGCAGCTATACGACCGAGAGTTTCAGCTGGCTACAAATATACAAATATATATAAAAAAAGATTATAAAATTAAAATATAATCACATATTCTTATATCATATACTTAAATTTTTTCAACATAAAAGGCATAGAAAATGGAATCTTAAAGATTGACTCGCTTTTCAACTTCTGACATTAGTTTTTCATAGTATTAATATTATAACTAAACCCTCCCATACTTGTGACAATGCAAAATAACTTATGTCAAATTATTAGATTGCAACGGTGTCATTTATGTGCTGCAGAATATATATGAACCATTGCATGATGCTGCAAATTTATGTTACACAATTGTCTTTTATATCATTATGCGCTTACATTTATAAACGGCGGCACCGCCAGATGAAGATTATTGCTGAAGTTTTTCGTGTACGCTTCAATCTCGCCGGCAATCTTATCCTTTTCTCGCAAATAGCCAAAATCAACGAAAGAGTCGATACCACAAACCTCGGTGAGCGCCATTTTACCAAAACATTAAAGCAGTCGGCTAGTCAGCTCAGCAGGAGTGACAGGCAAACTCAGGCAAACTTCGAATTGATATTAGAGACCCCACGCGGTGACAATGTGAAACCTTTAATCATTAAAGTAAAAACAGAGAGAAGCATGAGAGAGGCCATGCCGCCGTTTTTCGAAAGGCACTTTTTCTAGCTCGTATAGAAGCGTCAATTAAATTTATTTTAGAGCCGGCAGAATTACATGGTCAGATTCACTTTTTGGTGCCACGGTAAAATGGCCGATTGGTGCATGTCCTGGTGCTAAATACATAATTGTGGATCAAAAATACGGAGAAATTATGGATTTATTAATGTTTTATTAGCTGCGCGTGATGTTTTGTCATTCTAGTATATACTACAGCGATAATAAATTACAATTGAAGTATTTTTATGTATATGCGCATGTAAAATTAAATAAATTTTCTTAATCATTTTTTTCTTAATTGTTAAATAATGTATAGAAGATATTTACAATAGATTGCTTTCACTTTTTTCTTATTCTTGAAACAAAAGTATTAAGCATTTTAAGTATCAAATCATACTTTTCATTTATACTGCTTTTTATTATTAATTTTCTTTTTATAATTATATTATTCAATTAATTTTTTAATTTATGAATTCAGTTGGATGCGCTAGTGCGTATCAATGTATACATTAAAAGCTATTATAGACAAATTAATAAGCATAATTAATTATATTTCTCTATAATTTTAACCGTGTTTTATTGTTTTTTACTATAATAAAGGAATAAGTCCCTCACGTATATAAGAGACTTCGGAATTCTTTGACGATATATGTCATTTCGCTTGCTCTTTACTTGTTCTTGCTCTCGCTTTCGATGACATCGGAGACGTTCAAAAATATAAGAAATTAAAAATTTTATAAAAGTTTGTATGTATTCAATAAAACTCCGATTAGACACTATTTTTAACGCTCCGAAGCGTTTAGTGGAGGGCAAAGAATCTTATTTTTCGAGCGAAAATAGTTTTAAGCGGAACGTATATATTTATTTTGTCATGTGTTTATTTTCAAAAGACTTGTAGTATTAATTATCTTATTGTTTTAATTACTTAAACTTATATAAATTTGTATATTAATGTGCATCAATACGCACTACTGTAAAAAGCATAATTTGATATTACTTAAAATACTTAATACTTTTGTTCCAAGAATAATAAAAAAATAAAAGCAAAATTTATTGTAATAATTTATCGCTGTCCGTAGTATATACTAGAATAGCAAAACATCACGCGCAATTAATAAGACATTAATAAATCCATAATATTTCTCCGCAATTTTGATCCACAATTATGGATCATCTAGCACGTACATGTACCGACCGGTTGTTTTACCGTGGCACCGAAAAATGATTTTAGCCATTATATACTAGAATAGCAAAACATCACGCGCAGCTAATCAAACATTGGACAAAGATCATATGTGCACATGAGTGATGTTTCCGAACGTACCGTAGGCAGAGCAATTATTCTTATCAATGTTTAATGGCGAAGATCAAATAAAAAAAGAGAGATAATAGGATATCTTTTTCTTTTTTATTCGTTATACAATCTAGAGTAGTATAGGTATAGTGGGGGTATAGTTATATAGATGTTCTAAAGTTTTTGAACAGTGATTCCGAGTAATAATCAAACTAAGGTGACGTTTTTGAACGCAGCTCATCTGCTCATATGATTGCTATTTATGTCAGCTGTTCTGGCTATCCCTACTTTTTTCATTAGAAAGAGACAAAGATTCTGTTCTCTTGTTTTCTTTCTTTTTCTGCATATTTTGCAGAGATCTTAAAGCTAATTATAATTTTTATTATAATAAATTAACTTATAAACTGACAAGTATAACACATTGGTAATAATAAGATAAGAGAGATTCAATTTGTTTATATACATTTATTAACATGAAGCTGCAATGACTGCACAATGCTATACAATATGTTATAAAAAAATACAACACATTAATATAACACTTTCTTATATAAGAGGGATAACTTTTTTATTTTAAATTATATGTTTAACAAGAACAATGTATGCTAAGTTAAAGATGGAGTTATAAATGTATGTGATATCAACGATAAATATATATAAACCTTAATACAAAAAAACAAATATAGAAAATTAAAATATAATTAAATAATTCTGTAAGTATACCATTGCAACGCCACATAATTATTACATCACTTTATCATACTGGGTAAAAGATATTCACATATTATATCCATTCATACAAGAAACTCTTCATGATTTACAATTTTTCAAATACACGTTAAAAATTGTCAAAAATCTAAGATCAGAAGTGCAATATGACTTGATTGTTAAAACATATCTTCCGTAAAACTACAACCTTCAGCAAACCGAGCCCGATTAAAATGCGAGCTAACGCAGTCCAAAAGCGCACGTACGACTAGGTTTGTGGAAAATAAATATATATTATAAATTAATTGCAATCCGAAACATTATTCCTTTGCACCAATAATAATCTTCTTCCCTTTGTTTTCAATAGCATAACATACATCACATCGAGGAATCTCTTATATGGAGCAAAGTCTTTTTTTTCTTTTTTGCAAGATGCGCGTGGCTTTTAAAAAACATTACCGATAATTTTGTTGGAATGCTAAATCGCCTCGTAAGCAACGTCAACACCGATTTTTGTAGCTGAGCCGTTTAAAAACTCTTCGAGTTCATCTCGCTCTCTGTTCTCGTCCCTCGATCGGTGCGATGAGCGTTTCTTTCTCTTTTCAGTCTTTTCCGTTTTTTCCTTATCCTTATCCTTGTCTTTTGCTTTCTTCTTTTTCCTCTTCTCCTTCTCATCCCCCTAAAATCAATAACATAAAAAAAAAATTTAAGAAAAACCCATATGGAAAGCAAGCTTAAATCAATCAAGTAATAGTAAAGTTGAGAAAAATATATCTCAATATAACCCCAAAAATCTTTTATAAAAATCTTTTATGGATTGTACAAAACAATTACCTTCTCTTTATGTTTCTTTCTTTCCTTCATCACTGGACTACTGGCATTAGAGTTTATATGACGCATGCTAGTGTCATCAAGCAGCTCCAGGTGAACATTGGAGCTTGTCATGCTGACGTCTAGACTCTTATCGCTCAATTCTAATCTGTCCTTCCTCGTACTGGTACTGCTCACGTCTTCACCTCCTTCAGGACTCTGCCGCCACTTGGAATCCCGTCGCAACCAGTTATCAATAACGTCTGAATTCATGTCTGGCTGCTCGTTCGGCTCGTAATTATTCGAAATATGCAATTCTTGCTCTATAGAAGAAATGGAGTCGCGTTTCGTGATTTGATTTGACTTCTCAATATTTATTTCTGGACCTGATAGCGGTTCTAGTTTATGCTTTTGTTTAGACAGCGGATTTTCTGCTAATTTTGGCTGTATAGGAGAAGCTACTTCTTCAATGGATGACAAGTCATCTTCATAACCAGCTACTAAAGGATTTGCAGTCTCCGTGTCACTGTATAATAAAATTATATTATTAGCAGTACTAGTATTGATTATAATTTTGATGATATATATCAAAAAGTATAAGAGAATTCGTAGTAATAATACTAATTATATATTCTTAATAATTTATAAAGCTTTTTATTTACCTCTCAGAATCTATTTCTTCTTGCTGTACCTTCTGTGGCGAGACCTGGCTACTATCTTCCAAAAACGATCTATCCAGCATTCCATCATCTGGCACAAAGTCTTCAACACTAGTCAATGGTGCATTTAAGTTAAGATTTTTCACATTTGGTAGTTTTCCATCTGTCTCATCTTCCTTCTTGTGGCCAAAGATTTTGGACATGAGTGATGGCGGACGATTGAGCGAATCTCTTCTCTCGCCATTGTCATTGATGGATTCAGCTGGTTTAGCTACTTCTATTTTAGCAGCAGAATTTTGCAAAATAGGTGATGTCACAATTTGCGAAGCTTTCATAGAATTTGATAAATTATTCAACGTATTTATCGCGGAGCTCTCTTTTTTCGGTAATGATTTCATCTCCAAACTTTTCATTGGGATCGGAGTTCCGCCGCCAATTGGACCGGGCATTGAAGCCGACCTTTTGACCTCTCCGGTGGCATTCGGGAAGTTCGCATTGTTGGAAAGTGCAAGATGATAGCTACTCATGGATGATGGAACAACATTTGAGACTAGATTACTAGCAGATACTGAATCTGCAAGAGCTCTCCTCCGGTTCACAAGATTATCTAGGAATTTATTATAATCGGCGTCGTCACTATCCTGGAAGAGATCGAGTTCTTGAATGGTCAGACGCGTTTCCTCCTCGTTGGTCTCAAGCTGCTTCAACAACGTTTCGCGTTGCAGTTGCAAGAATGGTAGATTAAAAAATTTGTGCAATAGTTTTAAACCGAAGCCATTTCGCATCGATGATTCCGCATATCTTACCTGCAAAAATTAATTTATAAATTTAGAATAAAACAAGTTTAAAAAATTCTGATATAAATAATGATTCTAATTAAATTTGTTAAAGACACATCAAGTTTAAATTTATTCATTCATAGTAAAATATTAACTAATAGTGTAAGACATGTAATGGTCATAATAATAAGTAATTTAATTACTTGTGCGGTTCTTTCGTGTAGCGTGTCTATAAAGTATGTCACGTGATCCGCGGTAATAGTTCTGTGATGCGACATATCACAGTGATTGCCAAGAACAATAACAGGAATATGGCTAGGTATTTTCGGCAATTCTCGTTGAACATAGTCAAATGTCCAACTCTTCGTGATATCCATCACGATAATAACGCCATTAGTGCCTTTGTAAACGTCAAGAAACTCTGCATCTAGAGCTGGTTCCTCGATAACGTTTTCCGCATTAGTCGGAGTATTATCCATCTTTAGACCTTCCAATTTCCGACGACGTCTGCCACGATCTACGACATCCCATACCTCCACTTTTACCACATCGTCAGTGGCTTTGTAATTCCATTGTATACTAGCCACCTGTATCTCTTCCGTGGGTATATATTCTTCGATAAACTTTTGCCCTTGCAGTCTATAGAATAAACATGTCTTTCCTACATTCCTGTCTCCCTTTATTATTATTTTCACTAAAAATAATGTGTAAAGTTCATATTACAATTGATATCCTACTCTATTATTTACATTCAAAAACATATACATATGCACACTTACTGTTATATTGTACACCTTTGGCAAACTTTCTCTGAAGATTTGTCGGCATGGATTGATGGGCCGGCCTAGGAGACACATTGCCGATACCATCCGATTTGCCAGTTAATCTTTTAATAGCAGAAAACATTGTGATCTTCAAAGAAGCAATTGTTCAAAGAATTAATGTTGATGCCTGGAGAGAAATTAATATGATGTTATATATATATTTATATTATGTAGTATAAATGTAATTCTAAATATTGGCATAATAGTAATATAAATATTCTTATTATATTTTAATGATTGCAAGTAAAAATTACATAATTTTGGATTATTAAAATATATTAATAAGAATATTTCCATGAAATAAAATACACATATCGCACAAGTAATAATAACCATAAATAGATCTTTCAATTATTCTATAAGAATAATTATATATTACATTTTATTGTAAATTCTATGCATCATATATAAACTATAAAGAAATATATCATATTCATAGATTATAATATTCTGAAATATTAGAGCAAAAATATTTTAACGCCCATTTTGAAGTTCGCGAACGAGACTTGACATTCTAAGTGTATTTTTTTTAACGATATTATCGTCAGAAAATCGTTTGGCAAATCTCTAGGTGCGTAAACAAGCAAGATCCTCTCGAAGATTCATCAAATTCACATGAAACTCGTATCGCAGAGAAATCGCGAGCAATTATACTTACCACATGTTATACTCCGAGTTTCGTGAATGGAGCAAACCTCTCACTGTTGGATGCGGCTCTGACCTGACAAGTCTGATTCAGTTATGCTAAAAGCCAGAATGGAGACTCAAGACTCAAGCAACACGCAACCGTAGTGGAGGGGATAACGTACACAAGCAAGACCGAGTATATGTGAGCTCGGCGCTTCGGGCTTCGACTAACTTCGGATAGCAGAAAAGGACAGATATACTATTTTCTGTCACTTTTCTACCAAACCGGCAACGAAGGCGACAAGCGATGCTGCTCGCTTCTTGATACTTGATACGTGCGACAGCATTAAATGTTAGACTGAATTAAATGTCAGACCGTGGGTTTGACAGATCCCCGGTCAGTTTTTCACCGTGTCAGACCCCAAGTCGAAAATCTACTTAACGGACATAAGTCTGAGAAAAAATATTATAGAAATAATACAAAAGTATGCAATGCAATATATAAACATATATTTTAACAGATGTATTAATATATACCTATTATCACATAATAAAAAATGATATTTCGCCAAAATGAAGCAATATGGAGAAGGAGAGAATGGATCACACACAAGTTTATATATCAAGAAAATTATTTATTACTAAAAAAATTACAAAATTCTGAAATTGCTACACCCCGTTAATGTTTGTATTCGATGCCATAATAGCTTGGTAGAGTAAAGGTTTTAATTCTTCTCTCATTAAGGAATGCTGATCACCATGTGTTATCATTAACACTTCACTTGCCTTTTTTAATACTTTAAGTGCTTCTTTTGGTTTTTCCAAGTGCAATTGTATCTTCCCAATCGTGAGATATAGCAATCCTGTCAAGGGATGTATTTCTCCATAATATAATCTAAAAATTGAGCACAATTATCTATAAATATCAATATTGTCTTCAATTATATATAAATATCAATATTGTAATGTTTATTTCTTAACCACTATAAAACATTTTTTTTTACAAATCCGGAACGCTTATTTACAGTAAGAGAGAGAGTTAAGTTAAAGAATTATAATAAAACTAGAGAATCGACGGATTTTTTCTCCCCGAAAATTTGTAAATCTTGAATCCGGAACAGTGGAAGCATTTATCCGGTACTAAAACTCGAATCTCAAAGCAATCAGTTCAACTCACGATTAAAAATAAATGAAAACATACATGGAAAAAAATACATTATCCACATTAGATGCAGTGTTGTATGTACAATGCCATTATCGATAATATAGTCTTTATCTGTATGTGCTTATCTTTTTTCTTCTCTATACTATTATTTTCGTCATAGTGTTAAAATACGAATCTCGATTAACCGATTAGTCACATAGAATGATTGCATTGGGCCGGTGATATCGACATACTGAATTTCTTGTCGTTTAACACACAATGGTTTAAGATTTCTTTGAGCGTACAAAGGGACAGGAATGGGAGACAGTAATTCGTTTTAACTTTTGTGATAACAACCTGATGATGTATCCACCACATCCATAAATAGGATTGTTTCTACCATTCTTTTTTATGTTCATCCATCGATACTCCGCCTGGACCTAGAGAGACTATCATCAGAAGACCTCCGATGACTGAAAGTGTCTACAATGAAATACAAATATATAAGGAATTAATAAATTATATATCAAAATTGTTGATTTTTGCTAATAGAGAACAATATATTATAAACACATATAGGCATATATGTATGTGTGTATTTGTGTATATATAATGATCATAGATTAGATAATAAAGAACTAATAAAGTACAAAAGATTTGACAGAGGGAGTAAATTATACAAAAAAATTACAATTATATTAATATATTAATATTAGTATTAATTATTGATATACATTAATTTAATTATAGAGAGATACATTAATTATTCTCAGTCACATATAAATTCTGTTTATTCATTATGATATTTTAATATAAATGAAATAGAAGAGTAAAAACATAAAATAATAACAATTTCTATATATATTAATATATAAAAAGCAATTTCAAATAAAAAAGATTTATCTAATTAGCTATGCAAATTATACAAATGATATACTCACAAATATCCTGGAATAAGTTCTTTGCCATATAATTCTGCATCTTCCCAATATTCTAGATTCATAGCTGCAATATGAGCTGTTTCCAGAGTACGAATATGCTGTATATTAAATCTGTGCAGTATATTCTTCTGCTTTTTCAAACATATTTTACTAACATCAAGATCTATTATCATTAATAAGGATAAATTATAAATATCAAGAATATATTTTATTTTTGTTAGATAAATATTTTACTCTAAAATTCTAAATATTATTTAGCTTTCTTAATATATAAATATTTAAAGGATACAAGCCATAGCTTTCATTTCTTCTAAATGATGAAGAGTAAAGTCAGTAACTTCTCGAAACGTGTTTTTAAATTCCTCTGATATTTTTGTACCACATTTTTCACAATTGTCAGCTTCAATTAGACATGAAGAGTCACATGATAAATTTGGACATGCGGCTGCTTCAGCCATAGGTTCCACTTGCTTACATCTTTCGCAATCACACCAAAAATAATATGTATTGTACAATTCTTCACGTCTGTCTTTGTTAGAATTGAGTAAATCGATGTATGATATTTTTATCTGTATGTAAAATAAGATTATATCAACAAATTTCAAAATAAGAAGACATTTGATATATTAATTCACTTTTGATCATTAATTTTTTATTATAAATAGAACCAATTATATTGAATATTTAAAAGTCACTATATAATATTCATAGAGAAGTTAAATTCAGCGCTATTAATCTTTTTAGTTTATTTCAGCATTATTAATCTTTGTATTTTATTTCATCAATATCTACCTGTGACCAATCCAAAGAGGGAAGATCCATTATTGTCCTGATAATGATAGTAGTCCCTTCGAAAACAGCAACTGCATTGGGTTTACAACTGTGATCCACCACAGATGCTCCCAGATAAATACCAGCTCCAATGCTGTTCATATTAAGATCTAATATGTTAAAGCAATTAGTACACATTCTGCCATAAATACCCATCAACTCTGCGATGTTAGGTATTGTTTCTTTCCCAAGAAACTCATATAAAACTGCACATAATGTGGTGAAATGCTCCAGTCCCTTTGCATCTTTTTTTAGATTTGAATAATCTACAATCCAAACATACAAGTTGGTTACACATTCACATATATTCTCTAAAATTGTTTGATTAGAAAAATACTTACGTGACATTAAGTCTTTGAATTTTCTGAAATTTTTTTCAGTATAATAGCCTACTTCGTCAGCCCCACCTCGTTTGAGCTTGAGAACTATACGTGCCATAAGCCGTGCTGCATCTGGCACAATCTTTGGCAATACCTTCTTCAAATGTGTACATTCTGCCTTATGTATCGACCACGATTCTTTTTGACAACTGCGGTTGCAATAATATACATACTGACAAGCCGAACACTTTAATAATTTGCCGCTGCAATAAATTATATCATGGATGTTGATGAAATAAAATGATAGCATACATCAAATATATACTTATATCTAACATTTTATTTGTCTTATTATCTATACAATATTTTATTTTTATCATACATAAAATAAGAACAATTTATTCCTAAATAATTAATTAATATAAAATAATTACAAAATGATAAAATCACAAATATCTCGCAATTTTATTCTTATTCTTTCATACCTTTTCAAACAATTGTCACATCGAGTAATTCTGTGTTTCGAATTAAGAGCAAAGACAAACGGTTTGCTAGTAAAAATTATTGTTCCTCTTTTTTGTATATCGTCACTCATTTTAAACGCAGAAACGCGAAAGACTTTGATGAAACATTCAAGCTTTCTGTTCCCAATAATAACCTAACCTAACCTAATGTAGATACATTATTTTGTTGCGAAACTACAGCGAAACGAAATACCGGGATGTTCTATCTAATCTGTAATTTTTATAATATTGGATTTTTGTTATTATGTCTTTCAACTAGGTCATTCGTGACATAATTTCGGATAATCTCCAAATGAATTATATATATATATATATATATATACATATATATACATACGTATAAAATTACTTTTGGCAGAAATAAAATTACTTTTAGCATAAATAAAAAGTGCATTTTGTGTAGAAGTAAAAAGGCTAATACCCTCTCTGTTTGGTAACAAATATATATTTTATTAATATTACAGAGAGGTATTCAATATTTTAGTTATGTATAAATGAATAAATGATTAATAAAATCAGACAAACTTACCTGGAAGAAATCATATTTGAGGAAATCCCTGAGCGGCTTATAGTCAGGAATGGTCCACCATGCATTATGATAGAAGTTCAATGCAGTCAATAGGACGACAAGTAGTAATGCGCTCAGCTTAGTTTTGTAGCCAATTGTTACCAATACCATGAAGATGCTGCCGACAATGTCTTGGAGGATTTGTAGAAAAGAAATCTCGAAGCGAATCAGCGTAATGAACATGAATGCCAACAGAATTCGGCCAGCCAATTGCAGTAAATTCTTAGGTTTGTTATCACCAAGACTAGGCACACCAGCAAAGAGCGATCTACCCTCAACTCGCGACTCTGCCAGCACCAGTAGAAGTGCTCCTATTAGCGCTAGATTCCTGAATAGGAATTGCATGTCCCATAGAATGCTGTACGCAATAGTCTGTAGAATCACAATGAAGAACAAAACGCTGCAGGCTATGCTGACTCGCCATCTACTAATCACCATAACACATCCACCGAGTTGTCCAATAAGATTTACGAGGACGAAGACAGTGGCTAGAAATTTTCCGCAACCCCATGATGCGTCCATATACTCTCGTTGCTCGGTCCATTGAAACCACATTCGCAAGCCATCTTCTAGGAAGGTAGCAATGAGACACAATCGCGCTAACGTTGGAAGCACGTGTTTTCCATTGCGAATTACCTGTCACAATAATAAATATTTTTAATAATATGTCGTGCTTTTTTATTTAATTTAATGATGATTATACTACTGTGTCTCTTGATAAAGTCATATTAAGGAATGGATAAGGGAAGAAATGGAATTTGAGAGATTTTATTAGAAACTCTTTAAGCGCCAAAGTATCTGAAATATTATATTTGTATCAGCTGTTTTTTGACAATTTTTTATTTTCTTTCATCAAAAATTTTACTTTTGTTATTTAATATGAATTCTCTTCCATACATTTTTTAAAATTGCTGATCAGTGTATAACATGTTACATTATCATATATGAATATCTGAAAAGTAGGTCTGTGAAAGTGGATAATGATCCATATGTCTGACAAAACTGTAAACGTTAAAGAAAGAAATCCACTTAAATATAACATTCTCAACAGCAAATAAAATTTGTTTGATCATCTTCCTAGATAAAATAAAATGCTAATAGATAATAAGAGAGATATGAGAGAGAAAAGTCACACAGTCATCATTATAGAGTATATTTCACACATGCAAGTGTGAAAATATTGAATCTTGTTGAACATCTGTTCGTCTAAATGATATCTATGTGATCGGTAAGAAAAGGAAAAAGCGGAGACATAGCTCACTTTTGCATCAACAGCTCACGTACTATCGTCGCTCAGGGTTTCCGAATACACCTGTGGAATTCATAACCTGCAATTTTAGCGAACAACGATAGAACGTGCATCGCGAATCGCGAATCGCGATCGCTTAATCGAGCCGCGCGTTTCACGGCTGTGACAGATAATCCGCGAGAAATCGCGGATACGCGCGAAAATATGGGAATATACTGGGCGACGATGACGTTGACAGGAGCGCGGCTCGCTCGTTCACGGGGAACGAGCGATTTAACTCGTACCGTTTTTCTCTCTCTCTCCGTGGATACGACGGGATCGCGAGTCGTTCGACGACGGGAAAAACGGCGCGATCTCGCTGAAAAAACTCACCTGGTCGGCGATTTCCTCCGCCCTCGAAAGCACCTCCTGCGAGACCACCATTGTGTGTTGTGTGTTTTATTAAAAAACCGCAAAATTTCCCATACGCACACTGACGTATACACGTGCGCGCAGACAAGTGGCGCGGCGCGCGCCGCGCTGCGTGGCGCTAGCCGCTATACGAAATCCGCGGGGGGAGTGAGGGGGAGGGTTACATCATATGTGTGCGTAGTGGGACACTCAAGGAGGCAATCCGTTGCTCCCAAGTGATGTGGAGATCGGCTGGCTGCTATGGGCACGTCACTTCCGGCGTACGTGGTCGTGAAAACTGGCGCCCGCGTCGAATTCAATCTTGGAAAAGATTTGAATTTCATTCTCGATAGTTTTGCAAACGCTATCTTCGAGACACGTAAACGAATATAAATTACGAGAGCACACGGCGTCATAATGCTGTACGAATCATTCTGTATATATATATATCTATCATTAACATTGCGAGAATTATATATACATATACATATATATGTATATATTACAATGAACAAGATATTTTTTGTTCAAGTTTTATAATTTACGTTATGAAACTATTATTTATTTATTTTTGTATGTAGAAAGAACATTTTTTGCGCCGCAATACTTTTTTCTCATCATTTTAGACATCTATAAAATATCTCTAGAATCTAGAATAATAAACACTGGTTAATAAATACTGCGATTCGCGCTGCGTTCACGCTGTTTCGACCATTCCGATACTTCGAGAATCGCGATTCACTTCTCTCAATAGATTTCAAATGGCGGTTGATCGCGGAACGGGTCGCGGATCGTGGAATCACGTTCGAATCGCTTCGTATATTTCTCGTGAGTGTTATCGTCTAAAAGTGAAGTTCAGGCGCGGAAACGTGTCGCGAGTGTTTTGTAAAGTGTCGTACGTTTGCCGTAACGCGTTAAAATCCGATGAGCTCACTTGATGGATACGAGAATTCGTCCAACGGATTCTTAGGATGCGAGTCTGCAGTGGTAATATTTCGTCGATGCTGAATCTCTCGAATTTCGATATTTTACATCCAACCAATTAATATTCTCATTTTTCTTTATGTACAGAAGATGCAAAGGACACGCAGAGCAAGAAATAAGTGGATCTCGGCGCGAAATAGGAAAAGAGAGAAACGGTAGAAGAGAGAGAGAGAGAAACGCAGAAACGCGAAAGACTTTGATGAAACATTCAAGCTTTCTGTTCCCAATAATAACCTAACCTAACCTAATGTAGATACATTATTTTGTTGCGAAACTACAGCGAAACGAAATACCGGGATGTTCTATCTAATCTGTAATTTTTATAATATTGGATTTTTGTTATTATGTCTTTCAACTAGGTCATTCGTGACATAATTTCGGATAATCTCCAAATGAATTATATATATATATATATATACATATATATACATACGTATAAAGATTTCAACTTGTGTGCGCGCGATTTGAATTTAAAGAGACCTTATAATAATTTGTATATCTTTTTAGTTGTATTTTTACAATTTTATTTTCTTTCTCTTTCTTTTCATCTTTTAAAACTTTTACATATTTATATTTGTATTTTACACGCATAAAAAGTATAGAAAAGTATAATTAAAAAAGAAAAATCTTCATCTAGATTTTTTTTTTAATTACATTTTCATACTTTTATTTAACGTAAAATAAAAATATATTCACTATTATTGTAGAAGAAATAAAATAAACAAATTTTAAAAATGCAGTTAAAGTAGTACTTAATATATCTATTTATAGTAATGAGAATTTTAGGTTGACAAAACATGGCATTTACCTAAGTTGATCTTCATATTCTGCATTTAATAAATTTTCAATTATCTCAGAAAAGTTTGTGAATAGCTAATACACAAAATTCAAATATGATATATTTTCTTAGTCAAGATATACATTGCATATAACTCTGTATAAAACTTATATAAGTTACATTTACAATATATTTATTTGATAAATTGACATGCCAATTGTCACCCTAACAGAAAAAAAATTGGAAAAAATATATATCCATATAAATTACACATATAATAATTTTGTTAGGAGTAATGCCAATAAATTAAAGACGTCACAAATAAAAATTTAACAATTCAAATAGATAGTAGAATAAGACTTATATCAGGACTGAAGGAATAACAAGGACGAGACGACTTTCTATCAAGATTATTTCTCTTTTATACATATATGATAAAACAATTTTACCTTTGTAGGCAATGATCGCATCTTTCGTCACGCATCGCCGATCTTAATACATAGGCAAACGGTTTTCCGTACAAAATAGTGGTGCCTTTGCTCACAGGCACGCGTTTACATCCTTGATACTTGACTCTCATTTTTTCAGACTTTTTCAAATTGCACCTTCTCACTGACTATTTTGTATAGCAGAGTTGCACCTTGCTTATTAACTTTATATGATTGCACCTGCCTTCGTTCTCTCCCTTTCCCGTTCTGCTGACGTGTAGAGAGACTCGGACGCGCGCTATTTTAAGATCAGTTTATTTTCGCATAACGTTATTATTGGAGCTAACTAATAAACCCTTAACCCGCTGATTTCTCGCTAATACCCTCCTCCCCTCTCTTCTTTTTTTTCTTTCGTCATAATTAACACAAATCCGGAACGCTTATTTACAGTAAGAGAGAGAGTTAAGTTAAAGAATTATAATAAAACTAGAGAATCGACGGATTTTTTCTCCCCGAAAATTTGTAAATCTTGAATCCGGAACAGTGGAAGCATTTATCCGGTACTAAAACTCGAATCTCAAAGCAATCAGTTCAACTCACGATTAAAAATAAATGAAAACATACATGGAAAAAAATACATTATCCACATTAGATGCAGTGTTGTATGTACAATGCCAGAAACGGTAGAAGAGAGAGAGAGAGAAAGTTGCACGACGTGCGAATTGTTGCAGGTCCCTTCATCATCTTTTACACTGTCGGTAAGTTTCCTTTTATTTCATGATGGGCTTGCAGTCGGTACATTACGCAATACGGTTGACATGGTTTAGATGGCAATACTATGCACTTATGCAAGGTTAAGTGCCTTATGCGACTCCACGGAAATGGAAAAAATCATCGCGTGTTTAGATAAAAATTTTGTATGAAAACTGTTATATATGTGAGAAATTGTATCAAAGTACATATTTGCAGAACTAAGATTAAAACAAGATATATATGCAGCATGCATTTTTTCTCGTATTTTTTTAATTGTTTATGGCAACGCATTAACAAAGTAATATATGTACCGACCTTTTTTTTTTTTATTTAATTATGAAAGAATATCAAATATTCTTTTCAAATAAATTTTTGAAGTAAAGAGATGTTTTATTATATTTACTATTTTTTATCTTTAATATATAATTTTCTATCAAGAGAAAAAATATTTTTTAAATAATACATATGTTATAAGTTATGCAAAAATTTCGTATAATCATTACATAATTTGTTTTTAACATAGAAAATCGTTAGATTAATAATTAAATGATAGAAATGATTAAAATTAAGTTTTTCTTTATTCTCTATTTTATTGAAGAATTTGTTGCAAAATATTCATGGCTATATTTCACTATCTCAGATTCAGTTTGCATACAAGATTTTCTCTTCAAATCGCATTTTATGCCTATTATTTTTCGTTCCTTGTCACACGAAAGCGTTTCAACGACTGCAAGCCTCGTCATTTTTGTTTTGCGAACTACGACGGCGAGTTTCGTCGAGATGCCGCTTCGTGATACTCGCTATCTGTTACTCCTACTGCGAATACGTATCGCATGTATGCGCTGGGTATATCAAGTTGTAATAGAGACGAGTAGGTTTACTGCCATTGCCGTTGCCGGTAGGCGCCGAGTTACTTGATTCTCTACCTCTACCCTATTTGGGCCTGAACAGGAAAGGGAACTGACGAGTACATCTGTCCGCTGATCTTGTGCTCGTATCTATGCGTTTTAAGTAGTACATATAGATAGTACATACAGATAGTACTTTAGTAACGTGGAAACTCCGCTAAACTTCCGCGTACGCTTACATTCGTATAACTTACAAGGGAGGGATAAGAGAATTTTAGAAAACTTTAATGAAAACTTTAATCGAAGAAGGCAAATGTGTGTGTTTCCGAAAGGTGAATAACTTTGTATGCGTAGGTGTGTGTGTTCCATGCTCTATCTCTTTTTTCCTTTCTTTTTTTGACAAAAACTTAACTTTTCTAAAAATAGCTATATACAGACATCTTTATCTATATATTTATATCAATTATATACAAATAAATTATAATATTTATACTATAATTTTTCAAATATTTATGTAAAAATTTGATTAGATATATATTTTAATGATATAATATTATATTTTGTATCACACTAAAATTTCATTCTTTTAATTAACATTTAGAGAAATTTCCATTATTTCATTTATTTTGCAGAACATTTATCTTAAAATTATTATTAATCTCTTATAGTTTATTTTATAAATATTTTATTGTTAAATAAAAATTTTAAATATTTATTTTTGTTTTGAAGAAGAAAAAGAAGAATAAATAAACCAATTATATTTTGCAGTTCAATATTTGTAGAAACATGAATATCTTTTACATATTTACACCAGTTTTTCAAAACCAAGTATCATAGGAAAATAATTTAGCTATCTTATATAAATTCTCTTTATTTTGAAAAGCAATCAAAAACGTTTGACACTCAAGATAAAATAGTTTACTTTCCAAAATAGTATTACTTTTGCGCCGAGCTTTTTTCCGCTCTTTTAGAAACCTGCCGGGGTTGCAAGTGTATCCTTTTGCGCCGCCCTCGTGGCGACAGTCCCAAGGTGATATCATACGTAAAGTCGAAACTTACGTAAGTCGAGGACCGAGTGTGGTTGCACTCGTTCCTCGAAGCGTCGTCGCAGCATGAATCGAGCGGCGGTGAGAACC
>NW_021849408.1:161833-173932 GCF_003651465.1 Formica exsecta
ATTTATGTAAAAATTTGATTAGATATATATTTTAATGATATAATATTATATTTTGTATCACACTAAAATTTCATTCTTTTAATTAACATTTAGAGAAATTTCCATTATTTCATTTATTTTGCAGAACATTTATCTTAAAATTATTATTAATCTCTTATAGTTTATTTTATAAATATTTTATTGTTAAATAAAAATTTTAAATATTTATTTTTGTTTTGAAGAAGAAAAAGAAGAATAAATAAACCAATTATATTTTGCAGTTCAATATTTGTAGAAACATGAATATCTTTTACATATTTACACCAGTTTTTCAAAACCAAGTATCATAGGAAAATAATTTAGCTATCTTATATAAATTCTCTTTATTTTGAAAAGCAATCAAAAACGTTTGACACTCAAGATAAAATAGTTTACTTTCCAAAATAGTATTACTTTTGCGCCGAGCTTTTTTCCGCTCTTTTAGAAACCTGCCGGGGTTGCAAGTGTATCCTTTTGCGCCGCCCTCGTGGCGACAGTCCCAAGGTGATATCATACGTAAAGTCGAAACTTACGTAAGTCGAGGACCGAGTGTGGTTGCACTCGTTCCTCGAAGCGTCGTCGCAGCATACCTAAGTTCTATGCGCGCGTGAAGCTAGCTGGCGCCGCGTTGTCGCATCCTATACAGAGGATTGCTTCCGCACAGAGACACGGACGGAGCCCCTCGTGGGTGTCCACACGAGGAGAAAGATAAACGGGGAACAAATCGAAACTATAGTTATATCTCGAAATACCAAAGCTCAATAACGCGCGCGTGCGTCAGTGTGCTATTATTCGGTGAAATTGAAATCGTTCTTTCTGGTAGAAAAATTCACGGTATCATAGACTATAATTAGACGAATCCTGATTATAGACAAATGAGACGAGCGTTTTATTATTACCACAACAGGAAAGAACTCTTATTTTAGTTCAATCTTTTTTTTTTCATTTTAAAGAATGAACTAATAATATAGGATTACACATACACATAAAGATTAGAGATTAAAAGATAATTATAATTAAAGTATCAAGGCTATTTAAATTTGATATTAAAATATTTGATATCAACATATTAAATTTAAATAGTCTATAGTCTATATAATGATTTTCCTCTAGTAATATAAATATATAAAATATCGATAATACAATTTTGAATTTTTGTATGATATACGAGTGTTAATTATGCTAGAGTGCCGACCAAAAATTGAAATTAGTTTTCAATTATGAGTAATAAAGATATTTAAATATATCATATTAGCATTGCTTTCTAATTAGTGCACTAATTAATGCAACATATGAGAATGTCCCCATGGTACCAAATGGCGTCCCACGGAAACCTCCGCTTAAATATATCTAGTTTCTCGAAAAAGATAATTAATTGTAAAAGAACTGCGATTTTTTCTACAGGCTTATTCTTGAAATTAAAAATCTTTTAATAAGATTAAATTAATTTAAATAATTGATCAAAAAAATATTTTTTCTTATATATATAAATTAAATTATCTTATAATTTACATATATAAAAGAAAAAATGTACAGTAAGCTTCTTAAATTAAAATTCAACAAAAATTCTCACAATACCGATTACTCCGGAATGACCTCTGAATCACCACTTGACTCTTAGTCTTATTCTTTCACAAGGAACAATCACAGATTCATCGCTATCGACGCGATCGATACTTACGCGGAAAAAGGGAATTGGTTTCCCGGACGTATTTTCTTTTTAATCGTACGAGTCGATTCGGAGACGGAGGAGTATGGGTCGATGACGCGCATAATTGAACATCCTGGACTGGTTTGGGCACTATCGTTCTGTCGTTCCGAGTAGCACGATCTCCGTCGCCGTCACCGGTGCCGAGCATAGTGATCGTCCCCCGCAGCATTCTCATGAGCTGCTCCTCCTTGCTGTATCGTTGCGGCCGGTGTTGCATTAATTAAGCGCAGATGCCGATGCCTTGTCACCCGCCATTTGCCATTCGCGTTTGCGTTTGTATTCGTCCGACCGCAGCGGTCGGAACCTAATATATCCGCGTGTAAATGGTGTCTCGGAAATCGTATCTTATCACCCTGCGAAAAATTTTGTCGCAAATAATATTGAGTAAATAAATGAATATAGTCTCTGTTTTCTATATGCACGATTTTTAACATTTAATATTACATCTAATATCTAGCAATTAAAAATATTAAATTTAATGAAATATACTAAAAATTACAATATATATGTGTGTGGATGTGACATTTTTTTTAATTTTTAGCAGAAGGGAAATTTTGTTATTTATTTACAATAGAAGATTTTCGACTTGCTTTACTTATAAGTTTATTAATAAAAGAGATATTCTTTTTAATTTGCTTTTTAATATAAAGAACACTCGCTTTTAATATACTTTCTGTCATTGTTACGCTCTTTCTCATCGATCGCTGTCTTTGCGATTGTTTTATTATTTTTTTGCTTTTTTCTTTTAATTATATCTTGCTCATCTCTCTTCCTTTCTTCGTTTTATATCAATATGATCGTATTTTTGCAAAAATTTATCACAAAAGGAAAGAACATATAGATTTTTGCGATTTAATAAAGTTAAATCAATCATCTACGAATTTTTCAAACAATTCAGAATTGCTATTTTTATGACCTTTAAATCGAGATATTTATAATTTCTTTAATTCAGAAGGGATCCTCCCAAAGTTTTCGCGATTTAAGTTTCAAAGTTGCAAATACATGATAAAGTCATCTCTTGCAATTTCTCATGGGCTTTAATTTAACGGAAGTTTAAACGCAAAGAAGTACCGTTTAATTGCCGTTTAAGGTTGAAAATAAAAAAGGCGCGAAAAAAGATGACGTCCAATTAAACTTTCGCTAAGGAGAAATCGACGTCAAATTGATTAAGGAGTTCGCAGCTGGGAGAAAGCGCAGTAATTTGCGAAAATTCCGAAGTATTTTATATACAAATTATGTATTTTATGTACAAATAATTTTTTTGAGGATGAAATATTTATTAAAATATATATCATTAGTATATATATATTTTTATAATATATTCAATCTTTATTGTGTGTCTCAATATATATGAGATGAGTAAAAATTTCATTCAAAATAACATATTTCCATAATATTCCCGTTTTTAATTAAATATTTCGGTAATTAATTATACAAAATAAAAAATTAACCCAAATTAATATATATCTAAAAATTACTTTTAGAATTCCCGAAAATTGCTAGTAAATAGAAAACGCTATAATTTCAGGACACCCTGTGTGTTATCACGATTTGATTTCTCGTATTCGTCGTCGTTTGCCTAATTCGGTTGCCCCTTCGTACGTGTGTGCGTGCGATCTTACGCGCGCACACATACGAGGGAGCGAGTGAGTCTATGCAATTCTCTTGCCCGTGTATATGTATATTACTATGCACAATGCGTACGTAATGTATGTTGCATGTGTGCATGGCGATTTTAGTCTGGGTTTCGAGCTCGCATTGCGAAACTGGTTATGTACTTAACATGGGATAACCGTCGGAGACAGGTGTCCCGAACTCCTCTCGCGATATCGGACCATCGGGAGATAGTCGGTCCGATCAATGGCAGCCTGGGAAGAAGATGCGGAAGACCGTATCGAGACAGCATCACACATGCATACACGCAGCCACAACCGCCGCATTTTCTTTGCCCGCAATCTGCGTTGCGAGCCCGCGTTCTTGAATATTATGATCGTTGCCGATAAAGAGATCAATCAGTTCCTTCCCTGAGAAAATTCTCGATAACGAATGACAACAGATTATATGAATTTTCTCATTTATGTTATAAGAAACGGGAAATTAATTTTAATTGCTGGTAATTAATGATAATAATATTTATTATTATCTTTTGAGGAAGATTATATTATTATCAACTGATAATAATCATCTATTATAATCATCTGCAAAATAATTGTAGATAATAATTTTCGGGTTATAATAGATGACAAATATGATATTTTGATAGGTAAAAATAATATTCTATATGTCTTCAATTCCAAAAAAAAAAAAGAAGTATAAAATTATACGCTATAAAATCGTTATATTTAAGTCTTTCATTTTTATTTAAATACGTATCAGGGATACACATTTATCACTTGTATTGTCATTGTGCTTTTTCTGCACTCTTTCACCGTTCTAATTTTTCGACGTTCTTATCAATACATTAGATCATTAATTGTTAGACTACGTTGATGAGATCTCCGTCTTCTCGAGAACGATTTTGTCGCGACGACGAGCAGAGAGGGAGAGAGAGAGAGAGAGAGTGAGGGAGGAGGATTTGGAGTTCGCGGACACGTGTGGGTGTAACGGGTATATATGTGATCGATACCGCTGTGCGAGTCGTCTGGTCAGCTGGCGCCAGGACCCTGACAGCTTCCTACCAGAACGCACTTCGCCTCATTAATCTTGCTTTATGGCCGCGGTTGCACCTAAGTCCCTCTGCTCTCTCGGTTCCCTCGGCTCTCCTCCTTGCGATTTCTCTCTACGGGATGGACGATACGCGCCGGTCAATTCGCTGTCTAAAACAACAGCTCTGATTGTAGTCAGTCATTTCCTAAATCGAATCTTGGGGAAAATAATAAATTAAAATGCTATATGAATACGCAATGGGTAATAATAGAGAAACTTGCAAATTTTATCTGTACAACTAAGATACATATATATACAAATTTAATATAGGATAATTATAAAAATCCTACGAAACTTAAAATTTGGATATACATTGCTTATAACATGAAAGTATACTTATATTATTATGATGTAAAAATATAAATGTGTATTATGTAGATTAATTATATATAAAAATTCTTTAGAACCTAGAAAAAATAGAATAGGCTAAACATTTATAAAATGCTGTATTATTGAATTTGTTTCAAGAGACTCGCATTATCATTCAAATTCATTCTTGTTCGCGTTCTCTGACGTAGTTTTACACGATTAAAAAATGCTTGTTTGAACAACAAACGATGTTGCATTTGGAGCAAAATAAGGTTAAAATGTGTGCCATTGAGTATGCTAGTGTGCACGATAAACAAGTACTCGAACTCCGCAATGCGTTCCGTTTCGGAACTAAATGGGGCAATCTCCGTAACGAAATACTCGTGAAATTGATTTGGCCGACATGCCATGAATGCATCGAACGAACATTAAAACTCGCGAAGGCTACTTTGAATTAAACCATATCCGAAATGCAAATATCATTCTTTAATGTGTTTGCAAAAAATGATTCTTTAATTTCATTATTTCTTAATTAAATATACATTATTTTACGTGCTAAAATATTAACAATTTTTTAATAATAATTTTTATACTTAAATTAATATAAAAGTTAAAAGTTAATTGAATAATTAATTAATTTAACTCCCTAACTCTTTTTCTTTAAAATAATTAAATTAAATAATATAAAAGAAAGAGAGAAGGAGATAGCAATGTATTGCCCAAAACGAGCATGATCAGAAATGGACCAGAATGGGTTTTCTTTTATCCTTTTTTTCCTGTGATCTGATGCAAAGAATTTAATTGGATATCATAATTTTACAATTTTACGATTTTTGATATTAAATGCCTTTTCAAATTAAATGAAATATACGAAGGATATATATGAAAGAGTCAGGCGAGCAAATGGAATATGAGCCTATGACATAAAAACGAGCATGACCGCTCAAGGCGGGTGTTTTTTTTATCTTTTTTTTTTTTTTTTTGGAGTTGGATACGCACCGAGCCAATTACTATACTCGCGCTATGTAACCGTCGAAAATTAAGTAATGCTTATGAAGGCGGGTAAATGCACCTGCGCCTGCCTCTTAGCAGGTGCGTACCCACGGTCGGTTCGCTTCAAGTCCGCACGAAAATAAGAGGCGTGAGGCCGGATCGCGGGACCGGCCGGCTCGCGTGTCCTTGCGCCGCAAACGCATAATCAGTTTTGCAATGCGTGCACGCATGCAACTCGCAGTTGCATTCCTATTGTTGCTGCACTTCCGCAAAATTCTACGTCTTGCTTTTATCCTCTCGTTTTTATTTAATTTTTTTTATTTCGAAATTTTTTATAAATTCAGACAATTTTTTTTTGCAATATATATATTTTTTTACAATATGGCATCTAATAATAAGTGAAAGATAAGGAGATACATTTGAACATAGACTAGATTTAAATTTGAACAGTTATTTTCTTAAAATTAATTTAATATGATCGTACATCATATAGTATAAAATTTTTGGCATCTCTTGTATTTATCGAGAGAGTGATTTTTTTTTACCAACGTTGAAATGCAATATACTTGAATTATTCAGATGTGCTTTTACTCTTTCCTTTCGTTGTTTGTTCATGATTATCGTTTAAGACATGCAAAGCAGATATACTTTAGAATGATACATTCGGGAGAAGAAGAACATAAGGATGTTCGCAGCATGAGGAGAAAAGTGAAAAATAAGTGAAGAGAGCCCGTATATCGCGATGTTATGTTCCGAACACCTGCTCGCTCGCTGCCCGGTCGGCATTCTTTCGCTTCATCTGCAGGCGAACGAAACTGCCATCCATGAATCGCGCATAGAGGTGCTCTAATTGCAAATGGAAGCCAAGTTGTAGTTGTAAATAATATCTCCCGCGGTTCCGGGAGCATTAAAATCGATTAACGCTTAAATCAGCTTTCCTCTGTTGTTTGTACCATAAGCACAGAATTATCACTTAATATGATTTATAGTAGGACATTTTTTATATACTTTATTTATTTATTCTAATCTAGAATGGTACGCATTTTTACGGCTTGCTGTTTGCACAAATATGTAAGAATTGCGTCTTTAAATATTTTTCATTCTTATCGTTGCTCCCCTTCTTTTAGAAAGAATGCCACCTCAAATCCATAATCGATTTTGTGCGGTATTATGTCTCATGTTTTTACGGTCCGTATCGATCGAATTATGAAGTCCGTCAGAATCGTTCGTCACATTCGTGGCAGTGCACCTGCTCGCGGAAAAGCACGCGGTACAGTTTCTCTCACGCAGCTCTCGCTTCTCCTAAATTACTTCTCCTAAATTTGGAGAATCGGGCTGTCGTGTAACAGCTCGCGCGTACGACTGGCGCGATATAACAAGCTCGAGATACTGGAATAAAACGACTCAAAGTTTTACTTGAGAGAGATTCGAAAGTAGGTACTGAATCTTCGATTCATTAATTATCAAAGAGTAAATGAAGAACAGAATGCAAATACTTTAAATATTTTTAATATTGTAAAAAATTTCGTATCCATGAATTTCCAGTATCAATCGAATAGTATAATTGTTTAAATGTTTATATCCTTGTTTACTTATTGTTCCAATTACTGTACACATATTTCGTTACACTTGTCTTACGCGGATTTCTCCTAGCTCTTGCCGTTCTTCGCGCAGCCTCCACTTCAACTTTTCTCCGAGTTACTCCCCTAACGACCGTGTTACACGTGTATTCATGACGATCCCGAAGCGAGTACGCGAATACATGTACACGTATGAGAGCTGGTATGTGATGCTGGCACGGCGAGTAAAACCGCGCGCCCGTTTTCGAGCAGGTAGCTAGCCGAACGTGAGAACGTCATCGCCACCTGCTGTATCTCAGGATAATGGAAGAAGGAGACGCGAGTCGTAAGAGACGGCAGAAGAATCATTATTTTCTTAAGCAATTTGCCCTTATGCTAAACAGCTGCCAAACCGGATACAGCTTGAACGTGCTGTGCATCGATTTGTCGCTAATAATCCGGTCACAGGGGTATCGCGAATTGTAAAGAGGGATCTCATTATAAATAGAATTAAAAGATTATAAAATATGAAAGCTATATATATATAAAGAAAATATTTTCTCTTTAATATTTCAACGTTCAATTGCAATGATTAGAAAATCTATGTCTATATAATTTAAAAATCTTCTATGTTTTTGTATTTCAAACTTTATCGCAATAATTTGTCTTTTCAAGGATTCTGGTAAAAAAACATAAGCGAACTTAGAAAATTAAGAGAATATTTGAGATTAATAATTATTAGAAGCGCCGCAATTTCAACGATACCGTAATTAATCGTGAATGCAGTTTTACGACACAAATGAGCGTTCGTGTATGGCAGATAATACAATTGGATTGTTGGTCGATATCGTTATCTGTTGGCCAGATGCGCGCTCGCTCGGGAAATATTCTCGTCTCGTGCCAACCATGCATTCGGTGTCGTTACACCTGAATACATGCCGCGTACGTTGTGTGTGTGTATATTTTTACGAAGTGCTCTATTGGATCCACTTTTACCTCGTCGCCGCGATAACAGCCGCGATTCCATCGGACGTTTAAGCAAACTCGCGAAATCTAGCTGCGACTGGTTACATACTTACGCTCGACTGAGCAATGTCAGCCGAGCTTGAATTTATATTTTTGCTCAATGTTACGTTTTCATGAGATACGCCATACGACTATGACCCATATTCTCGTTGCATATTTAGCACTAAATGATCTTCAGCCTCATTTGATTAAAATTCAATAAAGATCGCCATGTAAATCAGCGCTCAGAATCAGACAGTACAAATTAAAAACTTTTCTAAAATACATTTCTTTATCCTATGTCTGAATAAAATTCATAAATAGAGAGTAAAATTAATTTTAACGAAATGATTACGAGGTATATCAAGATGAGAAGGATTGATAGAAAATGGAAGAGAAAGGAGATGTAATCGTGCATACAAAAAGACAGATTTTCGTTGTTGAATTTCACTTTCATTTGAACTTTACTCGAAGTTGTCTTACAACGTAAAAAGGTACATATCGAATATCGCATCAAATCGCCGCGTAAGGCCAACGTACAAATGCGCTTTCTTTTTGCATCGCATAACACATATCGCATATCTCGCTTCGGCTTAAATCGTTAATCATAACATTGTTACTCCTATTATTTACAAGAGTTCGACACGCAGTCAACGGGACCGCGCCAAAAGACTATATGAACGTATGCTCTGACTCTTCTCCGATCACTTTTACATTTAGCTTCTTTAGGATCAGGTAACATCCTTTTCTCGCAACAACGACGATTGTAATACTTGTGAACGAAACGCATTTTTTTTTTTTTTTTTTTCGTTAACAATTCAATGCAATATATTTATTGACCAGAGTAGAATCTATATGTTCCGAAATTAACATTATATAACACCGTGAATTCTCTCTAGAGACCTTCAATATTAATATTAATATTAAAACCCCTAATTTTTTTAATATTTGATATTAATATTAGAATTAGGTATCTTTTACAAAAAACAGATTATTACTGTTTATAAACATATAATATATTGTTTTTAATTACGGATTTAACGATAGATTTCGCAGGCCGAAAAATTTTTTCGAAAGTGTGAGAGACTTTCATAGTATATAAATCTAACCCCATTATAATGACGATACTTTCTTTTGTGTTTTATCAGGCTACTATATTTTCACAGGAAGACGATACCGTTTATAGTTTTGATAGCAATGGATTATTTTTAATCGTCACGTTACGTAATGTACGTCTAATGTTGACTGCTTTATCAAGTATACCGCTAGCGTTATTATTGTCTTCGCTTTTGTTTCGTCGTTTCTTATTCTCGCACACGTTCTAGATCGGCGTTTTCTAAGCTGGTGTAACAGATTGCAAGCGATCGACCGATCTCATTGTTTTTGATAAGTATGCATCTCAATGAATCATAGTTTGTAGATTGCTATTTTAAGCTACACGCAAATTTGCTCGACCGAATCGAGGCGTGCTTCGCAATTAACTCTTTCGAAAGGCAATATGTCCCAAAGAATACTTAAGGCTCCGTCAAAGTAATAGATTAAGCATTATAATGCTTTCTATGGATCTATCATCGCCAAAATATAAATTTAGAAAATTATATATATTTCATAAAAAATAATATAATTTATATACATATATATATATTTTTTTTTTTTAAATATATGTATATATATATATATATATATGTATTCAATTCTTATAAGAAATTTTTATTTATTATAAAAATTGGATTTGGAAAATTGTTCTGCGCCCTTCGTCATAATTTCTATGATGCGGTGCAACAATTGCAGCAGTGTTTACCATAAAACAAGCGCCGTCTAAGTATGAGGATATTTCTAAAGATTTATTGTCTGGTTGCACAGCTGCTATCGGTACGTAGGTAGATGGCTCGTCTCATAACCATGGGCGCCAGAAATTCTCTTTGTCGAGAGTATTCATTAAAATCTAAAGTTCGTTTATTGCAATTTTGAAGAATTATTACATAAATTCTATACAACAACGAGTAGTTATTCCATAGCGTTTTATACAAACAAAACTCGTTATCATTTTATTGAATGCACACATATTTTCGTGTTCTAAAAAAAAAACTCCATGGCGCCCATAATTCGCAATCTCAATTAATACGTTTCTGATCGATACTCTACAAACTAATCGAGACAATCTCGTAGCGTACTTTTAAAAAATCGATGGTTACTTAAGCTAACGATTTATGTTAGACTAAATCTAGATCGCCCTCCCCTCTCCCGCAGATCGAATGGCATCGAGAATAGAAGATGAAGCGTTTGACAAGCGTATATGGAGCAAAATCTTCCCTATTTCTGTATTCATAACAGACTTCATTGCTGTTTTCTGTTTCCTTGATGTTGTTCATATTCAAACCAGGATTCGTTCAATCGTCTTTTCGCTTTCTGAGCTTGCCCTCCGTCTGGATGGTCCTGGATACTAGTTCTACGCAACCATCCAAGTCTACCGGACCATTGTTCCTCGTAGTCATAACCTCGCCGTCATTCTCTTGAAGAATCTTGCTGAGCGTCATGATGTAGCTGCAGGCGATCCTTAGTACCGATAATTTTGACAGTTTCTGGTTATGCGAGTAGGCAGGTATGGCGTGTCTCAGGGTGTCAAAGGCCGCGCTGATAGTGTGCACCCTAGTTCTCTCTCGAGCGTTCGCTTCTATCCGTCTCTCCCTCGTCATATTCTTATAGTTTCTCTGCTGGCCCCCCTGGTGATGATGTTTCGACGACGGCGTTTGATGATTCTGATGATTTCGATGATTCTGGTGAGTGGACGACGTCGCTAATAGATGTTCCATCATGTACGACGGTGTCTTCTCGTAGGTACCGCTAACGGCGGGATGCGATGGCACTCGGGGCGTCTCGTTTCTCACCACCAAGGACAAGGGCTCGTCCTGCAGTCTAGGATGCGGTAGGGAGATGATGCTCGATGTAGATGTTGCCGTTGTTGCCGGCGCCGCCGGCTCGAACAACCTCTGACGAAGTTCTCGTCGAGAGGGAACAATTGATTTGTTATGACTGGCAGGATGTTGCAGTCTTCTATACGATTCCTGCAACCTCTGCACCGTCTCGTCCTGTTCCATTTCTCTCTTCTCTCCTTCTTTCTCGCTAGATGATGTTTTTGTCGATGATGTCATTGATGTCGTCGTCGTTGTCATCGTGTCAGACATCATCGTGGTCATTGTCGTCATCGTCGTCGTCGTTGAGGATACAGTTGTCTTGGATTCATTTTTGCAGGAGGCAGGAACCCATGGTCTGAAGGGACTCGCTGTGCTTAGCGATCTGCTCTCCTCCTGGTCCACGGTGGTTTCCTCAGAGATCGGATCAAAACGTCTCTTCTTCAACGGTGCAGCGATGACAGCCGGTTCTTGGATTTTGCGCGGTTCTGCCAACTTCCGCTTGTTTCGCAAAGAGATCGGTGTCACCTGTACCTCGACACTATCTTCAGATGCGGTAGGCGAGTGTAGGTCCGATCTGCTGTCCTCGTCAGCATCGAGGCAAGAATTGCTATCCCTCTCAGAATCCGCCATGACACCGGCTGTAAGCAAAATAAAAAGATGCGCGTTAATTATAACTATTTTGTATGCGTGCTTTAAATAATATAAAAAGATTAAATTACAAATTATAGATAAAAAGACTAGATTATAAATAATATTAATTTAATGTGTATGCAATTTAAACTTTTTGATGTTTTTTATACACTGCATCCAATAATGTATTTATTCTATATTTCCAAAAAATATTTTCAAAAAATAAAGATATAATATGAATAATAATATAATA
>NW_021849408.1:174352-193996 GCF_003651465.1 Formica exsecta
TATAATAATAATATAATAATATCAATAATAATATAATAATAATATAACATGAATAATGATGTAATAATATGAAGATATTTGATAAAATTCTGATTAATATCAAGTTTATATTTATTATGCAAAAATATATATAAAATATTAGAAAAATTGTATAATAATATTTGTATTAATTAATTAATCAATACAAATATAATCGATATAAGATAAGCCACTCGAGGAATTTGCCATGAAAATTAAATGCGAATTATTATGCACGCGGATGACATATAAGTAAAAAATCTGTTTCGAAAACGCGTAAACGCTATATGAAATTTTATCAAATTCTTGCATGCCGAGATTGCATTCGTGCAACATGACGGACGGCGTGGCGACGCACGTGTTTCCCTCGCGATTCCGTGGGCGGAACCGCGCTTCGGACACGCGAGAGATTTTCTGCTTTGATGCGTCATCCAGCTGGTACCATCTGGCGCGCACACAGGGACCGACCGAGAGAGAGAAGATTATAATATACGTGCGCTACGTCTCGCTCCTTTCTGCTTCTCCGACTCGAGTCGACTCGAATTCCAAGGCGGAGACTAATTTTGCTGATTTTAGTATCGCCGGCGAAGACGCTTGTCATCATGCGACTTATTGCTCCCCCTCGTCCCTTTTAACCATCTGACGCGTTATGAGAGTTAAAACGACACCTGTATATTGCATGATTTTTTTATCGTACATACAATTTTAAGATTATTCAACGAAACTTTTTTATATAAAATTATAATAAGGATAACATGATAAATGATAACTTTTTAAATGATAGTACAATTATAAATTTTTAAACGTCTGATTTTTTAAGCGATCTTTTGAAAAGGTTAAAGCAATACACATTTTGTGAAACGGCAAAGAGTTAAGTATCGTAAAGTAGTATACAATTTCGCGAATTATCAAACGAGCCTGCGTAACGCTTCATATTTGTGTAACAAATGCGTGTGCAAATACGACGATGCGTAATTTTATCCGGTGTTAGAGCAGAGATCGCGATCTCGCGATCTTTCTCACATTTCTCCCGAGAGGTTAAATTCTATAAAAAATTTCACAAGTTGCATGACTTGCGATCTTAAATATTCTTTAAATATTTCCTTTGCGATTACGTAACTCGTTCGGCGAATTCGCTTGTGGCTGCTAACGAAAGCGAGCGATCGATCGCGCGCGCTATTTCATTCGACAATCATCGATCCGGTCATACAATAATTCATCCGAGTCTACGATCGCTGACGTGGCGACAAGCGCGACCTACGCGCGTTGCAGATGCATCGTATTTCTCGATCGCGGATCGCCGGCGCCGACTCTCCCATCTCTTACATTAGTCTCTTAGCCACACTTCTCGCTCTATCTTATTAAGTCTCGCATTCCCATCCTCTGTCTTACTATTGGCCTTCTCTCCCGAATGAGATCACTGGATCAGAATCAGTTAATGTTTTTGAAAGACATCCGGCGTCATACTTATTCAAAATCGAAATCAACGAGTAGTTACTTTTAATTATTTTATAGCAAACTCAACATAAGTCGCCAGAATAATTTGTTATATATATAAAATATAATATAAAACACAGAAAAAATGATATTTATTTAAAATGTCTAAAAACGGGGAGAGGAGGACAACTTTTAAAGATGCTAGTGAATTTCTTAAAGTATTTTACAATTGGAAATCTAAGAGTCTCACATCTCTCTCTCTCTCTTTCTATTTTTCTCTAGCGCATGCTTGATTTCGATCCTACAGTATTAATAAACGCATTTCTCCCTTCTCTCCCTCTTTCTTCCTTTTCTTTTTCTCGTGTCCTCTCGAGAAGCAAAACGGCAACCAAAGCACGGCCGCCACATGGCGCTGGCGCCAATCGAAGCCGTCCAGTCGAAAAGGGCTTTCCTTCGGAAAGGCTCAAAATTCCTTCGAGCACGATAAGTGCGGGTGATCGGAGCCAAATGTAGGTTCCATTCGCCATTTCGATTCACGCGTGATTAACGACCTGATTTTTCGTGATATAACGCCGAGTTAAAGTTGGTATTAAATGAAGCAACGTTCTCGTCCGTATTACTGCGAAATATCGTCTCGTGCGTAAAACAGTCATCGCTTCTTTCAGTCGCAAAATGAATTAAGTTCGAATAAGATTTGAATTATACTAGAGCAAGAGAACACAAGTGAAGCGGAAATATTCGCGAGCAAGTAAGATAACGTTCCCAGCCACCTGGCATCGTCTGTGCTCGTCGCGTGTTAGTTTAGAAGCGTTATCGTACCGATAACAAGGCCGCACTCTCGATAGCGACCATCTGCTGCCGCTGTCGGCGACGATCGTTAATATTGTTTAATTAATGAAAAAGCGAGATCTCCGTCTTCTAATCTTACGACTCTCGCTTGCCACTGATGCACCGATGTTCAGGTGCAATCAACTCTTCGATATTAGTCAAATATTGATCTCTGCAATTCATTATTCAAATCTTTTTTTAATTACTTTGAACAATATCTATAGAGCGAAAAAGTATAAACGTTTTTGTGAAGACATTGCGTTGTATCACCATCAATTAAAGTATATTGATAAAATTTGCTAAATTTACGCATTTCTATGCAGAAAGAGTTTATAGATAGATCGCGTCGTAATTTTCTTATCATGCATGTGTACATGCGTAAAAACCAAAGGCCGCGAACGCGTTGAAAGGAAATTATCGCGACGGTGTCGGGGAAAGGTTAGGTCATTAGGGGTCATCAGCAGGCGCCGCCGAGAGACATGCTCGATCATCGGCTGATTCATAAATATGACGAAGCGAATACACGAAGTCAATGAGAGAGATCGCGCGTTCGCCGCAAACGATACGGCTTGCATTGGAATGCGCATCACTTTTTCTTAAATTTACATTAAAACGGAGTAATGTAACGTAACTATAAGCAACTATAATATTGAATGCAAATAAAAGATGCGCGTAGCATTCTCACGAAATTTGAATCGACTCGACCGAGATTCGCACAATTAAGTCACGTGAAGCAATTTTTTAATGAATGCGAAAAGCTAAATTCTAGACATTTAATTGAATGACAATGTCCTGCTAAAAATAATTTTGATCTGGAAGAATACAGAAATCTTTCTGCGGACGTCACAGACGTCCAGACACGTTTTTTTTTTTTTTCAACGCGCCCACGTGGTGTCACGCTCGTGCTGTATTTTGCGACTGACTTGCGAATCTCGCGGCATGTATCTTCGTCGTCTCGTTCGCATTTGTTCAAACACGCCGGCCACATCTGTGCAAACTCTGGCGAGGGAACGTAACGGCTCGCACGTCGACCTTCCGCCATCCTTCCGCCGCGGCGGATGTCGCGGTTTTCACGTGACGTTTCTTCGTGGAAGCATTCATCAAGGAAAAACGATTTTTATTCGATATTGCGTTTTCTGTACAGTTGTGTTTACTTATCGAAATCATTGTTACGCGTACGGACGTATCATTGCCCCAGTCTCGACGATCAAATTATTTCTTAATTATTTCTTATTATTCTTTTTATGAAGGACAATATAAATTAATTTTATCAAAAAGTTGTTTTAAGGAATGACATAATCTCAGATATATATATGTGTATACATATATGTAATATATATATGTGTATACATATATGTAATATATATATGTTTTTTATCAGAAAAAAATATGAATATTATGAAGATAATTATTTAATAAATATTTTTAATGAATTCACATATATTTTATCAGTAATTTAAAAAGTCTGGCAAATTTAATTATTTTAAAAGTATCGAATCAAAATAATTCCGAGAAATAGTCTCCATTTTATTCATACAAATAAAACGAAAATAATATAATACGAAAAAAAAAAAAAATGTGAAAGAACTCGTTTTCGCTTTTTTTGATTAAAAGAAGATTATTGAGGGCGCTTTTCTTTCTCATGTGAAAGATTGAAGAGGCGAAGCGATGAGAACACGTGGGACGTGTCGGAAAACTTCCAAGCTTTTGAGAGCTTTGTATAGAACCGAAGTGGTTAAATATAGAATACGCGGTTCTCGCGTACACGGCCGAAATTTGATCAGCCACGCGATGACTTTCGATGGTACGATGATAATGTTTTGCATAATATCATTTAAGAAGCAATATCTCTTCTTTTGCGCAGTAACCTAACATGTAAGAAGAATCGAAGAATTTGATAAGCGAGATTCGAGCGCGTGATCTATGGCCTGGATTACGAAAGGTTCGAGGAAAACAGAAAGAAGAGCATGTGAGCGCAGGATGATCGATGTATCTAAAATGTATCTATGCAAGTTTCATAATATTGATGAGCAAGACAACAATATTGATGCCGATATTTAGTTTATTGTTTCAGTACTAAAAATACAAGAAAATGTTCATTAATTTTCATATCATGCGCATTAATTTAAAAATTTTATCCTCAAATCATTCGGGGAATATTAATATATTGACCATAATATTTCAATATCTTAGATTGAATGCGACATTTTATTAATTTTCTAATTAGTGCCGCTAATGGGCAAGAATAATGATCATTTGAAAATATTCGAATTGAATTGAGACACTACTTTTTTTTTCTTATCGATAAGTAGTTCGAAGAATGAAATGGATCGAACTAAATAAGGAAAATAAGGTTACTCTTGATCGTAGATCATTCGCCGCGTGGTTTCCGTCATTACCGCTGTCCGCATCGACGGACGCCTGTCTGTCATCGTCGGGGCCGCCTTTTGCGGAATTATAAAGCACCGTCGTTGACCGGTGTCGACTGGTTCGCGTAATTATGCGACGCCAATTGCATCCGGCGCCGAGCGCGACGACGCCGTGGGCCGCTAATAATCACCTGTTACGCGCCGTAATAGCAATGTAATACGAGTGTTCGTGCTCGTACGATCGGCGCGCGATGACTTAGATCACCGCGGCCGATACGCGAATGCTTTAATGACTCTCGATACCGCGTACTTAACGATTGCTTAACGAGCAGTCTTCGCCGTTTTCGTGATTACCGTTTCAACGCGTGTCAACGCGTTTCGCAGTCACGCGCTCGTGGGCGCCTTTACCGTACGTCAGACGTTATTGGAAGAATTATGCGAGGGTCCGAGCGGGTTGATTTAAGACCGCGGCAAGCGTAGGCGCGAAAAGTGTACGCCGGCCGAATTAACCGTCTGATTATTCCCTTCTGCTTCTCCTTGTGGGGGCCGAGAGAGGGCCTGGCTGAGTTTCGCTTCACGCTATTCATTGCATTCGCGAAAATAGCTAGTGTCGTCGGTGCAGTGCAATCACGGCGGTAATAAGACAGTTTCTACCTTCTCCCCCCCTCCTCTTTTGTAAGAGTTTAAATTATAATGAGATATAGAATCGTGATAAGAAATAAATACTTAAGAAAAATATATTGAATATATTTATCTTGTGCTTAAATAAAACGAAAAATAGTACACGTAATGTTTTAATGAGTAAATACCAGAATAAATGTATATTGCTCAGAAGATAAATAATACATATATTTATTTAATAATAGTGACGGTACGAATCGATTCACAGAATCAATCGAAAACTTTTTCCTTTATAAATTTAATTCGATATCATCGAAAATCAAATATTACGAATCGAAGTGTCGATACTTTCACATGATCGTTTCCTTTCTTTTAGATTTCTTCAGCCCTTTCAAATCACAGCAATTTTAACAAACAATTTTTTTAAATTATAATGCAGATATGAAGAGTTGAATCTCGTCAATTTATAAATAAATATCCCTTCGGTATATTTTGTTTTCTAAGCTTAGTACGTTGCTTCGAAAATAAGCCAGATAGAAACGGAGATAGAAAGGGGGAGAGTTTCGGTAATCTTCTTCTTGGAGAGAACCTCGTGCAAAGGCTGCGCAACAACGACGAGGATAGAGCTATCCAGCGCTATTATATTCCACTCTCGTGTAGCGGCGCGTCGCATTTCCGCCGGAGCTTTGCTTTCCGCGAAGCGAACGGCGGACGCGCACGGAAGAGAGGCGGAGAAAAGGGGAGGAGGAAATAAAAAAAAACAAGACTCGCCGATAAATCTCGCCGACGCGACGCCGCTGTGGATGCGCCGTTTCCTGTCCCGATCCTCTCTGGAGAGCGCGCGCAGCATTTATCGCGCTGCCAATATACCATCGCGCTTCCGACGAGGGAAGCCAGCCGCTAGTTTCTTCTCGTCCGACATAAATAAATCGCCTCGCTCGATTCGTCGTTGCAGTTGACCGGTTCGATCCAGATAATGAGACGGCATTAATACTTTTGCGATTTCGATCTTCAGAACGTTCTTGAAAGAAAAAGTTTTGCTGTCGCCGCAAGACCGTCGTTGCTTCTGTCTTTTTCACGTCAAATCGATCAAACATCGCGATCATAATCATGCTCAATATATTATAAAATTATTACAATATAAAATAAAAATATTTGATCGAATATATAATGTTTATAAATTCGCTGCTAAAGCAGAATGAGATATACTAGCATTAGTTTCTTATGCTATCCGAATGTTCTCTTGTGAATGATAAGAGAAAGCACACTCGAATGCGTCCATTCGGCATCGTCTCACGGAGAGGAATCGGAGGAGATTATCCAGAAGAGAGCAAAAGAGAGAAGAGGAGGCGATGGCGCTAGCCAGATGCTCGTGAGAGCGAGCGTGACTCGATAAACCGAGTTGATCATTTGCACAGCTGGTAGATCCAATTGCGACAATGCTCGTATGTGTCCATCTCTCTCGCTCTGCTTTTACTTCTTTTGCCACAGCTTTTTCATATTGCGCACATGGTCGCTTGCTCTATCGGAGTCTGGCCGATCGGTGTTGGGCGGCTTCGCGTAAACACAATGCTTGTACGTGCTGAATGCATAATTTATTTGCTTGTAACATCCTTTTGTGCATGATCTAGCTATAAAATTATTTTCCTGCTCTTGCTTCATCTTTCCTTTTTTTTTTTTTTTTTTGAAGATTTATTCAGACGGACAAGCTCGTTTGCATAGATCATGTGTCACCAAATTTTAAATTACATTTAGTAGAATTATGAAGGAAAATAGCTTAGAAGCAGACGTTATAGAAAAAAAATTTGTCAATTTTATTCGTTTCGCGAATTTTGCTTTCATCTTTCTTTTTTATAAGAAATAAGCTAAATAATAAGTTGCTCTTTTTAATATAATTAGGAAATATATTTCTTCAATCTTAATGTAAGTCTAAAGAATGTGAATTTTGTTATTTATCACTATTATAATATTTATATTTAACTTATATGCAATTCTTAATTTGTAATTCTTCTTACAAGTAATATGATTTATAAGATTTGTTTTGCTGACACATTATTTGCATGAATAATTATGACAGCTGTACATTTTTTTATAATGTTAATCATGCAAATGCCTTTCTTAAAGCGTCAATGGACGAGTGCATGAGAACTAATAGCATGAAGATATCGATCGGCAGCGTGCGATAAAAATTTCTCTTTCTCTCTCTCTTTTTCTCCCTCGTTGACCTTGTCTCTTGAACTTTGTTTACTTACATTTAACTCGCAGCACCGATATCAAATCTTCAAAGTATCGTATTCTCGCGAGCACGCACAAGTTTTGACTTTTAATGTTTTGATAATGAAGCAATTGTAAAACTCGTGATAAGAGAAAGACCAGTTGTACAAGATAACTATATTTAACTTTTAAGATTTATCAAGTTTAATTAATATCTTCTTAATAAGAAAAAAGGGAGAAAAAGAGAGAGAGGACAAATTCCAATGAATCGTTGTAAATCAAATTGTATTTTTTAAATTATTTAATTGGAATGAACTTTTCTTATGTCATTCTGTGTCGGTTTTACATATTTCGTATGTCATTCAAAATAGCATAAAACTTATCATGTTTATAAAACTTATCATGTTTCTGATTCGAACCAAATATTTACCGCGCGATTTAATTTCTTATTTAATATATTCACTTTTTTTCTCATTAAGAATTTATGTATCCTCCAAATGTATATGCACATTTCTAAATTTATAATTTTTTAAATTGTTTAGGATCTATTTTTGCTTAATAATCAATATTCTAATTTGTAACGTTAAATATCACATAATAAGTAAGACATGATTATAAATTAAAATTTATTGTCGATAAAGGTTTATTATATATTCATTTGTGTCTGTAATGATTACGTCGCTAAAAAAATTCAATTTAATTAAAGCCATTATGTGCTTTCAAAAATAAAATATAATTAAATTAAATTAAATTTTAATTAATTCAACGTTTATATAAACATTTGTAACTAAAAAAAACATATTATTATTTCAAAACACAACCACTATATTTTTTGTTAGTGATTGCTGTTAACATATATGCATATATATTTCGTTTTTTTTTCGAGGAAAAAATTCTGTACAGCTTTTAGATTTGCATTGAATTTAACTGTCTAATATTTGTCTTCCTCATTTCATGCGTGTGCTGCGACGCGTATCAATCCACGTAATAAACACGTGTAAGCGGCTCACGTGCCGCGGGCTTGCGGGAATATTATTCGTATATTTATCCATGTGCGCTTAAATCAATATAAAATCGCGAATGATATATATACGAGCGAGTGGGCAGATGTGCCATGATATTGTGTAAGTTTCGACAATTCGCGTTCTCATAAGCTTCATACGAAAAAGCTCGAGTGCTCCAAAAGCATCCATTTTTTAAATTATTGAAATTATAACGTTCATTTCTGTCGACATTATGATATTTTTCACTTGCAGTGAATATTTTTCTCGTTGACGATTATTTCGAGCGCGGATGAGATTCTCTCAGGCAATCGGACCACGCGTTTATTTTAATCACGTCAACTGTGCGCTCGATGATCGAGAACAAGTGGCTTGCTGTCGCATGCATCGCAATGCGTCTCTCATCGGCATTATCGATTATATATATGCTAGGTGTCTCGAAATTGTTGAAACTTTCGGATTTAGATATTTCCAAGGCAAATTTCTATTTAAAAAATTCAATAAAAAACTATTTTTTATTTATTTACAATTAATTACAAAATATATATTTAAAATATGCTATTGGGACTTTGCTAATTGCACGCTATGCAAATTTATGAAAGAACCGAGGGTTTTTAAAACAGTGGAATAAAACACTGTTTTCGGAAATAACGGAGGTCACAAAACGAGATCTTTTCGCGAGAGATAGCTATCATTGAAGTTGAATGCAAGTGTAGAACAATAATGCAATAAAATAGGTGACGAAAAAAGAGTCTTTTCATCCTGCAACATTTTTTATATCCGTAACGGGACTCAATAAGATATCGATTACACTCCCGATGGCGAGGTCAAAGCTGGCGCAATAAATCCCAGACAAAATTTATATCCATTATTGTACTAGAGACGCCTATGAAAGGAAGGAGAAGTGGTATTTATCAATTTATGAAGACAATCATGCAGTGCTATTTAACGATAGCCAAAGAGAGTAGAACGTGTTTTTGTGATTTATATTGTAAAACTGGCAAGAAGTCATCTCTATACTGTGGTTTGCTACAGATCGAGATCAGATGCTCGCTGCGCAGGCGACTGGTTTGAGAGTAAAAGTGGTCGGGCGAGGAGATGAGATATGTAAATGAATGCGTAGACTTAGGTGTAACGCAGTAGCCGATAGGCACTATCTCGATTATATGTATACTTATCGCGGGGGGAGAACAGGTACAATCTAATTAAAACGCTCGTCGTAACTGTTATGCGTTTGTTGTTTTACGTTTTCGCGTATCAGATCAATTATGATAGCGGAACGAAGTTGTGATGCGTTTCGACGATAAGATTAATTGCAGTTTCAAAATCAATAAAAATAACAAATGATCAGTATTAGTCGTAAACAGACATCATTATTGTTGTTAATATGAGCCACTAATATATAATAAATTTTGGTTTATTATATTAAAGGTATTAGACAGATCAATAAGAGAGTTAATAAAGTAATAAAAAGTTAATTTAAATAAATACATTTAAAAATTAAAAATAAATTAAGCAAAAGAAAACATTTTGTGTCAATATTTTAAATGTTAGATTTGTTTGTTTGAGTATGTTGATTTGATGATGTACTTTATTATTCATACCATTACCGTTATCATTATTTATACCATTTATATTAGTGATTAAATTAATCATATATATATTCGATTCTGTATATGAGAATTAGAAAAAATTACTGACTATTAATTTTATTCTTAAATAACGTTGCGATATTATGCTCACAATATTAATCTACGATTATCTCAATCTATATCTCGTTGATGACGACAAAGTTTATGAGAGATAAAAATTTTAAATGTCACACAATTCATCTAGCCTTTTATTTTTTCTGCGATCCATGCAAAAATTTTTATCTTTCCATAAAATACACGTGCGGTATCACTGCGATCAATATGTACGTGTATAATGCCTTGATAAATATTGGATTCTAACACGTCACATGAAATTGAGCGATCAAACATATCGCGCATTAATGTATGTACGATTAGTAGTAGCATTGAGATTGGTGTAGCAATTTATTGGTATGATTTCTTAGCCGATTTTCGGTTTAAAGAGAAGAAAATGGATACGATTGAACATTTCTCCTTTTATATATAGCGGAGATCTATCTATAATATCGACAATAAATTTGATATGATATTTTTATAATGCGAGTAATAATATCATTAAATTGAAAAATTAAGAAATAGCAAAAAATATAACTAGATAAATTTTTTAATCAACTATGTACGCTCTTCAACTATGTCGATATTCCATGAATAATCGTTCCAATATTTGATTAAATAGATGTATTGTTTTATGGATAGATAGAATCTTTTTTTTTTACTTCTGATTATTACTAATCGAATATTTGATATTTCACCAATTTTTGTCTTATTGTTTCCCGAGATATCTATAATGAAGAGATAGAAGAGAAAGTTTAATCTTTATTACACAGATAAACTTTATCATTTACTGAAACTTGATGTTTGAAATGGATATTTAATTATCTGCGACCGTACCATTAATAAATTCAAGAGATAAAATATAATATATTATTTTGCTATTATGTGACCTTATCATAGGATCGACACACTAAATAAATTGCCAGATTTCGGTCTCTATTTGACGTTAAGTTAAATCGGCGCGCCGCGTTGATTCTGCTGTTTCACAGGCATTGTTGTTTACGTGTAGATGCCCAGCACCGATTTCAAGCTCGGTCAAAGAGGGTCGCTTGTACTTCAGGCGTGTTTCTCTATAGTTATACATGTGTGTGACGACCCACGCTGGCGCCGTCGCAGCCACAGCCGCCGCGACTGCTGCCGTCTCTTTCTGTCTCGCTTTCTCGCTTTTCTATTCTCTCTCTTCCTCTTTTCTTCTTGAGTCACTGTACACCTTCTCAGTGTCTAGCAAAAATGCCCGGATTATCATCTGGCATTTACGCGTAAACAACAATAGTCTAGTCCCGATTGTGAATAAGATATGTTTTAAGATAAAAGATTGCTTTGAAGGATTATTGTTATTATTACTGTGGCCTATAATAATCTTTGATTAAATTATGTATTAAATTATTTCGATGTAACAATTATTCTGCAAGGACGTGCTTGCATGAGTTTTATATAATTGCCTGCGCGTCTAATGTCGAAGTTTATGACATATCATTAGAATTTGCCATTAAATTAAATATGTTATAGATTAATAATAAGGGCAGTTTATTTAAACTAAATTAACAGCTAATAAACTAATCAGTTTTTGCGTGTGTATGTTTGTACTCTCTACGTTTCATGTATCCGTTTATTTACGTATTCGTTTGCTCGTCTAATTTTTATATTGATATACATATCTATTCCGATCATCGCCTCCAGCCAATTTTCCCTTCGTTTCTCATCCCGATCCATCAAGACGCGATCTCTCATTCCACATCAGCGCTGAAGCGCTCATAATGATAATTATCGGTCCATATAAAAAAGAACGTATCGATCGATCCGCATTTAAATGACCAGCCTGATGATTTACGGCGCGTTGAAAATTGGAATATTATTGGAATATTATTCGACAGGAATATGGCATATTATCCTAATACTTTAACGTACTTTTGTATATCGTGTCTTACCGAAATGTCAATATTTCTATTTAAGATCGACGAAACAAATTTGAAGCACGCTGGAGATATTAGGGGGCTTAAGTTGTGTGTATTATAATCTTGTCACAAATTGAAGTTCTCTTATATTCTAGTTAGAAGCTTAGATCGATGACATGAGAAAATATAAAAGCAACGGCTTATGAGGCATTAAATTTAAAATGAATGAATGAATCGTGAATCGTAATCATCTCAAACATCAAATTTAAAATGAATGAATGAAGAAATCGTAATCATCTCATAATCATATTGATATGAAGTAAAATGACTAAAATATAATCGAGCTAAGATAATAAGTTAATTCTCCTTCAATTGATTACAAGTCGTTATACAGGATGCGATAATGATTAAACAACAAGTTGTTCTTCGTACAACAATAAATTGATTGCGGAATTTTTTTTCCTGTAATATGTTTCGTTACCAAGAAAATTTTAAAAATTTGTCAAATAATTTTTTTCTGCGCGCTTGGTTCAGATTGAAATTCTGTATTTCTTTATAGATTAACGTTCCCATACTCAAGCTGATGTTTCCAAACATTGGTAACATGTTTTGCTTTCTATCACTTCTCTTATTTTGTAAGTTTATCAGTCTCTCTTATATCACATTTCTCAAATAAAACAATCGAGACAACACATACTTAACGGATTTACAAAATTAATTTTCTTAAAATAAAGTTTCGTACCAAAAAAAAATCGTTTCGCAATTTCGGTTTATTTTTGCACGAGGAGACATTTTTCGGTTGTTCTATCGTTACGATCACATTCGGTAATAAATAAAAAAAAGATCTCTTTTTGCATTGAAATTCTTTGAATCTGAATTAACAATCTCAATGAAGTCTGTGAATCAAGATTTGATTCTTTTTAAAATAACTGCAAATATCGAAAATATAACTTAAGCTGTACTTAAAATAATTTTAAGTTAATGCATTGTTGATGTAATGCTTTGCTTCTAGAGTTATTATAGGCAAATTAATGCAAGTTATTTATTAAAATTATCGAATTTTTCATTTTTCAAAATCTACATTCTCTCATTTTTAAATTTAAAGAGATAAAAACGGAATTAAGTTAAGCGAGTTGAAACTGAAATGATCAAGGATTTAGAACATCCTCGCTTCGATTCTCGTGTCATCGATCGATTAAAGTTCGTGAGCGCATCACGGACTATGAACTAAAATTTACCTTTCATGAAAGCTGAAAGCTCGAACGTACTTTCCACCACGTGCTCGCTCATTTTCTTCTCATGGACCACCGCCACTTCACCGGTTCACTCCTTCCTCGATTCACGCACCCTCACGCACAAATACACTTTTCTTTTTTTCCCTCTGGTATAGATCCACAAATCTCGGCACGTGTAACAAAGCGATGGTCCGTCGCTTCGGTAATCCCAGAATTCCGGGTGAGGTGACGTTCGGTGCGAACTAATCTCGCGAGTCTGTCTAGGTGATAAACTCGATAAAAAATGACGGACACGTCTTATTCCTATCGCAGTCGACAGCGAACTGACTCACTTCGTGTACTCTCGACTCCGTTTCACGCTCTTACGTGTGCGAGGGAGTTCCGACTGGTTCGCGTACTCCACTCCACTACCACCACCACCAACTTGGCCGCGCCAGTAATATCGTCGCGCTACCACCACCATCACCACCACCAATACAAGCAAGACTAGTAGTACTACTGAACTACTACCGCCTGCACTAATACTACCAACTAGAGCTAGCGACCCGATGTCGCCTCGGACACGGCCTCTCTCTTCAAGCTTTGTCGACTCGAAAATGTGGCATACGAGAGAGAATGCCGCGATGGTGGGGATCCATCACGCCAAGAAAAGATCTCGTGACAACGTTTTCGTTTGGCGTTGGCGTTGGCGCCGGTGATAGTAGTGGTATGCATCGTCATCCCCTACACACTTACGCTAGGCGCGTCGCAGCTGATAATAGTATTGGTATTAGTCATAATATCGGTAGTATTTACTCACACACACACAACACTCGTTCTAATGGACCATGTTAGATAATGCGAGACAGTAGCATGATAGTAATAGTGTCAGTTGATAGGTTCGTTGATGTTGTATCCGATGTCAGTAATGATTCATAACGAGGTTGAAACTTAATGGTTTAATAATTCTTAACGATTCTATTGATTCTTAATTTCTCAATGATTCTCGCACTGCGACGTTGGTGTCCTCCGATGTTGGCGCCGCTGATCGTAGCGATGTCGCCGTTCATTGGTATTGGTATAACCACCGAGATGTTAGGCGACGCAGCGCGTTGGCGTCGGCGGTGGCGATGGTCGTGGGGAGGAAGGGGAGAAGTGCACGCATTGTTGGCGGCGGGAGTCAGCGGGGGCCGACAGAGCGGCGCCAGCAAGCCGAGAGTTTAGCTCACAGTTTCTCTGTACCATTCGCTTGCTCGTTCTCTCCTTCTTCTTCTGCCTTGCTTCGTTTCTTCTCTCTTTTTCTTTTCCCCCAGTCTCCTCTCCGCTGACCCTATGCTCCTCTCTCTCTCTCTCTCTCTCTCTCTGTTATTTATTAAAATTATCGAATTTTTCATTTTTCAAAATCTACATTCTCTCATTTTTAAATTTAAAGAGATAAAAATGGAATTAAGTTAAGCGAGTTGAAACTGAAATGATCAAGGATTTAGAACATCCTCGCTTCGATTCTCGTGTCATCGATCGATTAAAGTTCGTGAGCGCATCACGGACTATGAACTAAAATTTACCTTTCATGAAAGCTGAAAGCTCGAACGTACTTTCCACCACGTGCTCGCTCATTTTCTTCTCATGGACCACCGGCACTTCACCGGTTCACTCCTTCCTCGATTCACGCACCCTCACGCACAAATACACTTTTTTTTTTTCCCTCTGATATAGATCCACAAATCTCGGCACGTGTAACAAAGCGATGGTCCGTCGCTTCGGTAATCCCAGAATTCCGGGTGAGGTGACGTTCGGTGCGAACTAATCTCGCGAGTCTGTCTAGGTGATAAACTCGATAAAAAATGACGGACACGTCTTATTCCTATCGCAGTCGACAGCGAACTGACTCACTTCGTGTACTCTCGACTCCGTTTCACGCTCTTACGTGTGCGAGGGAGTTCCGACTGGTTCGCGTACTCCACTCCACTACCACCACCACCAACTTGGCCGCGCCAGTAATATCGTCGCGCTACCACCACCATCACCACCACCAATACAAGCAAGACTAGTAGTACTACTGAACTACTACCGCCTGCACTAATACTACCAACTAGAGCTAGCGACCCGATGTCGCCTCGGACACGGCCTCTCTCTTCAAGCTTTGTCGACTCGAAAATGTGGCATACGAGAGAGAATGCCGCGATGGTGGGGATCCATCACGCCAAGAAAAGATCTCGTGACAACGTTTTCGTTTGGCGTTGGCGTTGGCGCCGGTGATAGTAGTGGTATGCATCGTCATCCCCTACACACTTACGCTAGGCGCGTCGCAGCTGATAATAGTATTGGTATTAGTCATAATATCGGTAGTATTTACTCACACACACACAACACTCGTTCTAATGGACCATGTTAGATAATGCGAGACAGTAGCATGATAGTAATAGTGTCAGTTGATAGGTTCGTTGATGTTGTATCCGATGTCAGTAATGATTCATAACGAGGTTGAAACTTAATGGTTTAATAATTCTTAACGATTCTATTGATTCTTAATTTCTCAATGATTCTCGCACTGCGACGTTGGTGTCCTCCGATGTTGGCGCCGCTGATCGTAGCGATGTCGCCGTTCATTGGTATTGGTATAACCACCGAGATGTTAGGCGACGCAGCGCGTTGGCGTCGGCGGTGGCGATGGTCGTGGGGAGGAAGGGGAGAAGTGCACGCATTGTTGGCGGCGGGAGTCAGCGGGGGCCGACAGAGCGGCGCCAGCAAGCCGAGAGTTTAGCTCACAGTTTCTCTGTACCATTCGCTTGCTCGTTCTCTCCTTCTTCTTCTGCCTTGCTTCGTTTCTTCTCTCTTTTTCTTTTCCCCCAGTCTCCTCTCCGCTGACCCTATGCTCCTCTCTCTCTCTCTCTCTCTCTCTCTTCATTCGTCTCTCTTTCGTCGTGCCTTATAGCCACTCTGCCCACCCACCAGTGGTAGCGCACTCAAACGTGCGAGTGTGTGCGTATAAAGATGCCGGGGACGGCCAGGAATCGCGAGTTTATAGGACTCACTGACCACCGCGGGAGTCTTTCCCTCCGCTTGCCCTCCTTGGTCTCGTGGCGGAGGCCGTTTACCAACGTTGTGATCACCGGGAGATTCGACCTTTGAATTTTTATTCCTTTTACCGCCCTCTTGTTTCTGACCGCTCTCCCCCTTCCCTTCATCGCAACCTTCTACTTTATCCATGGCATCCCTCCTACTTGCCGGATGCAAACAGACTCAGTGCAACATTCTTATTCTTTTTTAGAAGAATGTTTTCGCCAAAACCACGAGAACCATCAGCGGGCGAGAATTAAAGGCACTTCTTTTCAGGGGCGGTGGCGAAGCGATTAAGTCCGCCGCTGAATCGTAAATACTTGTGGATTGATGCAAACGGTAATCACGACAAAGTAATTATAGGATAAACTCGATGCTAGAAGCGAAAGTAAGTTGAATGCACCAAGAAATGAGCGATTGTTAGTAATTAATCACTAAATGTATAGTTATCAAGAAATATTATTAGAGAATAAAATCGTGCGATATTATAAATGTGTTTTATAAATACTATAGAAGTTATTAATGTGATAAATAAGAAGAGAAAACAGAAATATCTGTACATATATGTACATATATACACATATATACATATATATACATATACATATAAAGACAAATTTTTATAGTCTGTATTTTATCCAAAGGATACAAAAATATGTATATGTATGTATAATATATTTCAAAATATCTTTTCCGCGCGCGAAACACTCATTTTGTAAGTTATCTATAATTTTTTAATATCCTTATTATTTAGCTATTAGATATTTATGAATTTAAGTAATTATTTGCTGAAACTAAGAATTATTACTTTACATTTTACTTCTGTTAATTTGAAATAACATATATATATATATATATATATATATATATATATATATAATTATACATACATATACATATTTTTGTATCCTTTGGATAAAATACAGACTATAAAAATTTGTCTTTATATGTATATGTATATATATGTATATATGTGTATATATGTACATATATGTACAGATATTTCTGTTTTCTCTTATATTGCACGTTAAATTTCAACAGCGTTTGATTATTTAAATCTTTTAATATTTTTCATTAATGATTTCTCTTTTGTGATTGTAAAATATCTTTAACCACTATTAGAATAAATGCACAGGACAAATATGATAATGCTCACATGAGCATTCCAATAATCGCTTCATACAGTAATCAAACTGCATATTGTCACATACCCAGACAGCACATGTCCCTAAAAGATGACTGAAAGACAACTTAAAGGCGTCTTATTGTCTTTTAGCCTATTTGTCTTTAAGATCTTTTTTGGCTTTTCTGTGCTGTCTGGGTATATATATATATCTTCTCTTTATCTTTTCGAAACGTGAATTTTATTACATCGCAATTTTCCCGTTAACTAAACCACCGGTGCTCGTCACATGTATTTAAGGAAACGCCACATGCGAATCAAAGACAGCCATACAAAAGAAAAGTGCTTCCCATTTTTTCATTATTTCTTGATTTTATGATACTGAAAACATTTCAGCCTTTTAGCTCGCCTCTATGTTTGACACGTGATCAGGCGAGTTGTGCGGTTATCATCTGCAGCTGTATATGTTTCATCTGAAAATTGGCAAATTCATATGGTCAATCTGTTTGTATTAGCGTATTCGTGTTATAAGAGAGGGGATTATTCAAATTAACAGAAGTAAAATGTAAAGTAATAATTCTTAGTTTCAGCAAATAATTACTTAAATTCATAAATATCTAATAGCTAAATAATAAGGATATTAAAAAATTATAGATAACTTACAAAATGAGTGTTTCGCGCGCGGAAAAGATATTTTGAAATATATTATACATACATATACATATTTTTGTATCCTTTGGATAAAATACAGACTATAAAAATTTGTCTTTATATGTATATGTATATATATGTATATATGTGTATATATGTACATATATGTACAGATATTTCTGTTTTCTCTTATATTGCACGTTAAATTTCAACAGCGTTTGATTATTTAAATCTTTTAATATTTTTCATTAATGATTTCTCTTTTGTGATTGTAAAATATCTTTAACCACTATTAGAATAAATGCACAGGACAAATATGATAATGCTCACATGAGCATTCCAATAATCGCTTCATACAGTAATCAAACTGCATATTGTCACATACCCAGACAGCACATGTCCCTAAAAGATGACTGAAAGACAACTTAAAGGCGTCTTATTGTCTTTTAGCCTATTTGTCTTTAAGATCTTTTTTGGCTTTTCTGTGCTGTCTGGGTATATATATATATCTTCTCTTTATCTTTTCGAAACGTGAATTTTATTACATCGCAATTTTCCCGTTAACTAAACCACCGGTGCTCGTCACATGTATTTAAGGAAACGCCACATGCGAATCAAAGACAGCCATACAAAAGAAAAGTGCTTCCCATTTTTTCATTATTTCTTGATTTTATGATACTGAAAACATTTCAGCCTTTTAGCTCGCCTCTATGTTTGACACGTGATCAGGCGAGTTGTGCGGTTATCATCTGCAGCTGTATATGTTTCATCTGAAAATTGGCAAATTCATATGGTCAATCTGTTTGTATTAGCGTATTCGTGTTATAAGAGAGGGGATTATTGTCAGGTAGACAAAACCTTTTTTTTTTTTGTTTTAATTCGGTCGCTAATTTGTACCATCTCGACATTCATCGTTTTAAAATGTGCTTTGCATATTTATGTTTATTACAAATTTAGAGAATGATAGAAAAATTCAAAAACATTAATAAAAAAACAGAAAACTTTTCAGAAGAATCGAAATCTTAATGTTTCCATTTTTCCTTCGATCTATTTAGTTTTTAATTTCTTTTGAAATGTAATTATAATCAGGGTTACGTTACGTTTTGCACATATTGGAAAAAACAAAGTTTATCAATAGGGTAAAAATTGTTCAAAATTAAACAAAAAATATTCTATTTTCTTCGCAACTTCATTATAGAGACAGGGCGTCGAAAGCGTTGCATCTTTCCGTTGGATCGCACTTTCGAGACTGTATGAGTTTCATCCAAGCAGCAGTCGGACTTGTCAAACCAGAAATGGTCCGCGCATTAAGAAGCGTAACCGATCAAGGCCGTTGGGGACTTTTCTTTAGTCATATAATTATTTTCTCGCTTGAAACTTTTTGTTCAGCTAATTGAGTTTAACTGAAAAAAATATGAATTCTTTTCTAGAAAAGTCTACATTAACAAAGTCATTTTCTTTTTTTGTTAACATAATCCTTTTCAGTAGTAAAATTTAATTGTTTAATATATACAATATATAATATATT
>NW_021849408.1:194024-225128 GCF_003651465.1 Formica exsecta
TATATATAAAACGAAGGAATATTCGGCAACTGCACTTTGGAAACGATTCTGAGTGTCTCTTGGCAGCGAAAATTCTTAGCACGATTCATTCCGTGTTTTTCTTCACTGCGCTCAACAATTAATCGAATTTTGAAGTTATGCAATTATTATAATCAATTACTAATCCTAAAATATGTATCCAAAACTTTTTGCTCAATTTTGACTATGTATTTCAAAACGTTACGTGTGTAATCAATTTCTTTACGAAAACTTTAGATAAAAATATAAATATAAATTTTGTAAAAAAATAAATCAAAAATAAATATAAAAATAAAAATATATTATAAATGTAAAATAAGTATCTAAAATTAATAACAACCCAGACAGAGCACATGTCCCTAAAAGACATTTAAAAGACTTAAAGATTCTTATTGTCCTTTAGACATCTTTGAAATGTCTTTTGGCTTTCTTGTGCTGCCTAAGAATAATTATTATTTTGCTTTTCACTACTCTGTCATGTCACGCGATTAAATCGCATCAAGATTTTTCAACGAAAACAATTGTTTTTGCGTGGCTTTTATAAAAAATTATACAATTTAGTGCAAAAATATGCTTGGGAGACTTGATTATTTCAATAGAAAATTATTCGATAAGATATGTTAATCGAAATAAAATTCTTCGTGTCAGCTAAGGATTTTATCAGGAATTGTATCATTATCGACTAAACCTTGATTTATCGATGATTGAATTGCGTGTAAGGCAGGACAGATGCTTTGATAGCAATGAACATTATACTTAATTATTCCCCATCATCTTTATAATTAGATTATTATATTACCAAGCACCGCAACATTATTTAACTTGCAGAATTTTAATTAATTAAATCCAATTAATGTCGTTTTTTTCATGAAGCAAAACTATAAACGTATATCAAATATATACATCTTAACATAAACACGAACTTCATTAATGACACATTAATATCTTAAAGATATGGAAAATGACGGTGACCAAACAATCTCTCCTCCTTTATTGAGTCATCGATTGTATAGGATTTGGTTAATTCCCTAATCGAACGATCTTCGCAAATTCACTGATAATATCGCGATCTCTCTCTCTCTCTCTCTATCTCTCTCTCTCTCTCTCTATCTCCGTGCACGCACGCAACTTTTTTCTTCCTCTATAATTGGTTAATTCCCTAATCGAACGATTTTCGCAAATTCACTGATAATATCGCGATCTCTCTCTCTCTCTCCCTCTCTCTTTTTCAGATATTCCGCAAAATAAACAAATTGGTGTTGTCAGCCAATTTCGCTTTTTCGATATATTTACAGCGCGTTGTAAAAAATGAACTGCTTTCGACCGCGGCGAATATCAGTCGCACGCGCGAGAAAAAGAAAGCATTAATGACTGTTATTTCGACTACCGGCAATTTTGTGTGCAATTGCACGAGTCAACCCGCGAAACAGACACGCCCGTGCAGCGCTTGGTCGCCTTTTAATTCACATCGGATTCGAAAAACAACCTCGGACATGCTAAACCTCTCATTTCCTTTCGCTTGTAACTTGTATGAAGGTTATAAGACGTAGATAGAAAAAATCGATAGAGAGAGAGGAAGAATAATTTATAATTAAGAAGAATTAAAAAGTTAAATTAAAAATTAAAATTTAAATATATTTGAAACTTAGTATAATCTCAAAAGATCATGATTAATTATGCACTTTATGCTGAATAATCCTTTCAATATATTGCAAGAGTTAATTACTAAGAAATAACTATTTGTTATTTTTTTTCTAATTAATTATTTTAATAACGCTTTTGAGAAATAATTTACATTAGTTCATTAATTCTGATAGACCTTAAAGATTTAAATTATTGTATTTAATTATGATTCAATTTATCGTGTTTAAAGTTATCGTTTAAAGTTATTCAAGTTACCGTGCTACTGCGTGGAAAATAACAGCAACAGCTTTTTTGCTTTGTCAATCTCAGCAACACGAGCATCTTTGTAATAATAGTAACGAAGAATGCTCCGTTCGGGGACGGAAGTCGGTCGACAGCTGGCGGCTGATGGGGTAGGATGCGGAGACGAGAGAGAGAACGGCGAAGATGTGGTCGCGTTAAAGGCGCGCGGTGTGTACTAACTTGGGGAGTGTCACGTAATTTACATTAACAGTAAGCGCGCGAACATGCGAGCGTAAAACGAGAAAAATTCCCTTTATTCTTTATCCCTCACTTTAATATATGTGTTGTGTGTGTCAAATATAATACGATATTAATCTCATCAATCCTGGAACATCCGTGACATTTTTATCTGCCTATATTCTCTGTTAGCTCTTGTTCCATTACGCAAAAGTTAGTCAGATCTGTTTAAAAAAATATATATTTTATTTAATATATGCGTATATATTTTATATATATAGCGAAAATTTCACTAAAATATTTGATAAAATACACTATTAAAAATAATATTATATTCGGACATGAAGTGATGAATATTTATATGGCAATTTTGAATTTATTCTCACAGAATCAATATTCGCTACGTGAAATATTTCCATATTAATGATCAATAATGTTCGAACGAAGAGGGAAAAATGTTGATTTTAAAAAATCAAGTGACATGTGAATTTTCGTGATATTCAGATATTTAGGTTTCCATCAAAAAGTCACATCGCTGGTTTCTTCAATTTCGACAAAATCGATTTCCGCGAATCACGCCAGTCTTGCTCTTATCATGTGAATTTTTCTTTTATATCGCGCGCGTTCGCTATAAAGCTTTACATCGCGTTCTCTGCAAAACACGAAGCGCGTTAAACGTATCGGATAAGCATTATGCGATAACCGATATTGTACAACTGATTGCGTATCAGATCGAAAGACATTCGCTCGAGCGAGTGCTTGCGTACTCGGATACGAGTGTTTGCACACGAGATAATGATCTCCTCGTCATCGTTTTCGCGATATCGCTTAATCCGTCTTTAGATTGAGAATGATCCATCGTGATTTTTATGAAAGATGTTATTGCCTCATGATTATTTACACTCACTGCTTCGCTACTATCACCACTGCGAGTCGCTTGAAAATAATATTTGATCTTCCGCGGCAAATATTTGACTATAATGCTTTGTATACAAATCTTTTCTTATCATTTTACTGCAGGAATTCTGAGACTGTAAATATTATTTACAATCGTCAAAAGATTATAATTAGAAAGAGAGAGTTCTTTGTCTGTACTATTTTCTATTACTTAATATAATTATCATTCGTAAAGAAATTAAAAGAGTTCTGTGAAAAACATCTTACGAGACATTCTTGAAGATTCTTGGCTTAATTTATTAACGTTTATCGATATTTCAACCACTTACAGACTACATAAGCCAAAAGTGTCGAGAGAGAGACTTCGCGAATGCCTTCTCTTGGTCGAGCCTTTTTCTGTAAGAAAAGAAGATTGAGTTCGAGAACACGGGGTTCGTTTTAAGAAGTTTTCCTTTTCCCAGACGGCGATGAGTGGCGCGACGAAATGAAAGGAATCACTGTTAACGGACACACACAAGGCGTGCGTTGCGCCTGCTCGCGTCGTGTTTTTAGAGTTGTGTGTTTGCATTCAATACCTCACGCCTTGACCCCCGTCCCATTATCCCCGTTCTAAGCTCTCCTTCTCAGGCTTTACCAAACACGCTGATCATTTCTCGAGAAAGTATCGAGCAAAGATCTGAGAATTTCAAGACTTAGAACGCGATTGTGTTCTGTATTCATTACAGCTCGTTTTTTATGTTTCTAATGATAGGATTCAGAAGGAAATTAGTTTCCCTGCGGAATAATATGTGTTCTTCAATATAAACATTACGATATAGATATAAAATCTCTCTTTTTTCCTAAGAGATTTTTTTATTTTATAACAGAATATTTTTATTTTAAATAAAAAATTTGTGAAATTAATTGTAAAATTAAATACTTTTCAAAATATTTTAAACGTATGTTCTAGAAAAAATAAAGTATATGAAATAATATAATATTTTTAAATGGGATATAATATCAATATAAAAAACACAAGACTATTAGAGAATTTGGATATTGCGAAATATATGATATACAAAATGTTACTTTAGATTTTAGATCACTTCTACTTACAATTAGAGGCGAGAATTATTTGAGTTTGAAAAATGACTGGGAAAATTACCAACGATAGAACAAACAGATACGCGATAATTGTTTTCTGAGGAATGTTCGGAGATAACATACAGGAAAATTGAAGCATTCACATATGAAAAGCCCTATAGATATCGCCTTGGCTTATCGATCTTTCAGATTTAACAAACTAACAATAAGACGGCACATGTGATATATCCGCTAATATTTAACGCCTTATCTCTTACGTATTGGTGTTTATCTCGTTAGTTCATTGATTCACGAGGCTTCTCGGAATCGTATAAATATAGTTCCCTCCTCCTTCCCGATATTATTTCATTGAAGGTAATGTAATATAATCTTTTGCAACATATAATCTATTTATTACATAATAACATCGTTTTTTTAAAAATCTTGTAATATTTATGTTCAAGTATTTATTTCACTAAAAATTTTATTACATTGTGATAAAAGGATTTTACTAATTGATCGTATTATTATTGCAATCATTTTGATTCGATTATATTAATTATATTCTCGATAATTTCAAAAAAAAAGATTACTAAATTATTATACTTAGATTATTACATCTAATTGTATTATCAATCATACTAGTATAAATATATATTACGAAAAACAGGAAAAATATATAATCGCGCGCGTGATATTTATTTTATATAATATTTCTATTTCCGCCTCCCTCCCTTTATCTTTCTCTCTCTCTCTCTCTTTTTATCTCGCTTGTTCCTTTACATAAATAATAGACCCGACAAGTAAGTGTCTATTAATTAAATGATGATTTCTAATACTAATTGGCCGTGCTAGTCTTTCGATAATAGGGGGTTATACATGACATGACCTATCTACGAGCCAATCAACCGATCGACTCGGCGTGACAGAGAGTCGTTAGCGCGTCATCACGCGCCGCGGAAGCGGCCGGCCCCATATAGAGTCACGTCGCGGTGCCTTATGGCGTAAGCCGGCAGCCGCAGCGGGGTGTCGTTCTATATTTACGGTGACGGTAACGTAACGATGCGTGCGTGCGTGCGTGCGTTCACCCCACGAAAGTAATCGTGGCGCGAACAAGCGCGAGCGCGACACGCGGCTTCTTGCTTTTACCTATTTACCTATCTCGTCTATCCCCGTTGCTGCCTTTCGAAATAACTCTATATCGCTTATTTATACAGTGTCCATCACATCGCTACTTCCGGATCGAGCTTTAATAATACTTTCTACAGTAATTACATTTTTTTATATTTGACATTACGCTATTTTAAAACTAAGAATCTAATTAAATATTGATAAAATGAAATTGACTTATAATAAATAATAGTTGAGTCTTGTATTTATTTTAGATCAAAAATGTAATTTCTACAAAACTGCTTACTTTTATTTGCTTTAACATTTTTTATTCTTTCATCGTATTTATATATGCAATATCTTTCCTTATTAATATTTTGTAGAAATTTATTTTCTTAATTTTTTCGAACTTAAAACGGGTTATAATCGCTAAATATGCAAAGTTCTCGTTTTGCAAACACGAAGTAAAGAGTTTCCAACTGCAATCATAGTCGCATTCGCGTCGGAACAGCGAAATTGCGTACCGGCTGCCAATAAAATTAAGCCAGCTTAATAAGATCCAATTTTGTAGGCGCGATTAGACGAAACGACTGCCTTTTCTCGGCGGACTGCGAATGACAGTTGGTGCAATAATGCGTGCATTCGTGGTCGTAGGCCCGCGGGGGAATCCCCGCGACGCGTAGGTTACACACGAGGCACGTCACGCGCGGTATCTGCGAAACATATGCACCGATAGGGGTGCGTCGAAACCATCGCACATGCAGACCCGATGCGTGTCGGCCAGATGTTCCCTAAAAAGGGCCAAGGAAATTCCCAAGGGTTCCCGGCCATCCTTGCCTTGTGGGCCATTTGCGCTCAGAGGTATATCACGCAAAATTCCATCTTTTTTCATTGGTCAAGAGTTCTTCTTCAAGAGTTCTGAGTGCTTAATGTTACTAAAAGAAACTTTCTCTTCGAAACTTTCCCTTCAAATATTTCTATAATAAATGTGTTTGAATAAATGATTAGAAAGAGAAGACAATTATATATTACAAAGATATAATTGTCATTATTAATAACAGAAATATTCGAAATTAAATTGCAGTTAGTAACCTGGAAAACATCAAAAAATGTATTCACTAGTATATACAATATTTGTTATAATTTTATATTTACAATTTATATTAATTCATATTAATTCATATATTATATATCAATTTTTTTATATTTATTAGCTTTTATGGAGAACTTGAATATAAAATTTGATTGCATGCGCGCAGCATACGTGATAAACTGTTATTACCACCATCAAATATTATTATCATATACGAAAAAAAATTGCAAAACAGATTCTTACGATTTAAGATTTATTTGGAAATAAATGTGCTTTGTGAAAAGGGCGTATATTTCCCAAAGAATAAGAGAATTTTTATCTTTGATTTCCTGCAATGATCACTTCGGTTGCATATATGGTGTCACAATAAGTCCAATCGCGTTGACATTCCGTGGCTATCTGAATCGAGCGGTCGCCTGCTGGGATGCTCGAATTCTATTATCCCGTCGTCCTGTCCGCCGCCCTCTGCACCATTCGCGCCGCGGTCCTGCTATCGTCCTGCCATCGACCGACGGCAGGAGGCAGGACCCTCCTGCGAATGGCACGTGAAGGATACGGCATGCTAATCCAGCGGGACTTCGAGGGTAACCAGATGGCAACTCCTCAACGCAAATTGACTAATCCTGCGTCACTTGACAAGCAGAATTAGGCTCGTCCTCTCTTGCTCCTTTGCCCGCAATCCCTCGATGGGTCGGATAAAGAAAAAAAGGTACTTCAAGGATACGTTCATTATGGGCCCTCTCGAGTGACTGCGCGACCAGATTTATTATTTTTCGTGAAATGACGTGCGCGTGTGTTCAAGAAAATTATTTCCAAACTCAAAGTGCTTTATTATATTTTTTTATAAGTATCTCTTTTTAGATGATAATTTTAATGTGTATGCCATCGAAAAGTTATCATTTTAAATTATATTGCATACAATTTTTAAATAAAATAAAATCGTGTATCACAATCGCTTAACGTGAAAGGCATGGTTGATGATTAATATAGCTTATTCGTATAATCGAGTTATCAAAATTACGCGATGATAAATTCATCTCGCGGTAATTTAATCCACTGTTCCACATTTTCAATGCGTCGCGATTTGCGTCTGGTAGTTGGTTGCTATGTCCAAAACATTACACCTGCTCACCGCTTTCATCTGCCCGCACGTTACCTTAATAAATTTTGTCGCTTACCCGCAGGTCCCATGAAACGACCATAATCTCTTAGGCTCTCATAACATCAGCACATATTCTTCAAAAGTATCATTATCCCTCTGTAATACGCGAAGATCTATATTTTGACCGCAGGTTTTTTATTAACTTTGTCCTTGTCGAATATTAATTTGTGTTTATATAAATTTATTAATTTGTGACAGATACAAAACGTCTTACAATTTACAAACTTATTTTAATATATTTATTGATTTGCTTTTAATAAAAATAAAATTCTAAACTAAAAAATATTTTTTAATTTAGATTAGGTTTTTAAATTTAATTTGACATTAAAATTCAATACGATCAAAATAGGACAAACTGCATATACATATATTTGTCTATACGAATATTGTTCTAGTTTTTCCAAAGATATTTATTTGAATAAATAAATTCGCTTCATTCTATTTTTTATCTCAAATTATTCGATTAATGTGTTCGTCGCCGAAACAAAAACGAATCGTATTGGCATTATTATTACGCGCGTTTTTTTTTTCAACGCAAGAACTATAAGAAAAAAAAAGAGATGCATATTTCCGCGCGCAGGAAAACGCGGAAAGGACGATGCATCAGCCCAGAGTACACACATGGTGTATGTGCACGCACCGCGAGCGCGCGCGTGTATGTAGTTTATAATCTCTAAATATTTGATGGCGGGCTGTGCGCGATAGCGTCAGCGAATGGTGGCCGCATCTGCGCCGGTGTCGGCTTCAATTATTAAAGCTTTGCCATATGTCCTCTCCCGGCTATCTAATCCGTCCCACCCAACCCCTCCATACCGTGTTGACCCTTTTCTTCATGATTCTCGCGAGAACTCGCGCCGGTGCGCGATAATCGAAGGAGCATTGGTACTTCTGAAACACACGATGTAATCTCGATGTGATCAGCGCACCTAAACTAAAATTACGAGTATATCATCGCAAAATTTAATTGCAATTATTATTTTTATTTAAGAATAATTTCGTGACTTAAGATTCTAACTGGCATTATTTTTTCCTGGTATAATATAAATAGTTTTTACTTAATTTAGCTCAATTCATCTCGATATATCTTTGTTTAAAATAATGAAAGGAAATTATACAACGGGTCGAGATCTCTTTATTATGCTCGTTCGATCGAGGGTGTAACGCGATTGACGCGATACGTGCGTATGAGCCAGTTGGAAATTCACGGTGTGCGTAAGTGAAATTTCGTAAATCAGAGTGGCGAGGGACAGCTCGCATGACGATGGATACGCTTCGGTCGCCTGGGTACCGACTGTATCGCCATGCGTGTAATTATGATCGGATTTGATGGATAGATGAACGGATGGTCAGATCGGATGACGTTCACGTATCTATCTGACTGCTCGGCTACGCGCGGTCGCCGTTTAATTCGGGTAACGCGATACTCGCGCGCGATAAGATCGCACGATTACATGACGAAGAGACGAGAATCACGAGACCACCACCATCTTCGTTCATTATTTACGATGTAGATATTGTATGTATATCGATTGTGAAGATATTACAACGAATATATATAGTAAATATATACAAGCAAGCGGTTCATTCCCGTGTTGTTGTTTAGTTCACCACGTATCTTGAGACGAGAGATTATTATAAGTGGAAAATAAAAATAGCTGATTTGATGCCGATAACGGATTCCGGTGTACTATGTGTATGCTCGATAACATTTTGCGTATATATTTTTATAAATTTGTTTAAATTTTTGAATTTTTAATATTTGTTAAAAATGATTTTATTCTAAATTCCAAATTAAATGTCTATTAAAGCACGTGAAAAACGAATTTCTATTTACGTTTCTCAAGTTAAATTCGTTTGAATCTTGCAATTAGGTTTATATATAGATCGGTCTAAATAAAATTCTCTAATTGTATCACACAATCTGTCTATACATTACAAAATTGCTATAATTTTCCTAGTTCTTGCAATAATAAATTTTTTTACGTGACAATAAGACTTTTCAAAATTAAGATAAATTTAAAGAATTTTTTGCTTATTACTTTTCTTACTTTTCTAAACATGATACTTTATTTTAGTTAATTCGTTCTTTTCCTCAGATTTTTTCTTAGTTCTGCTGATAATTAAATTTTATTATTATAACATACGTGTTTTAAAAAGATGTATCTGCTTTTTTTATAATTTCTTAAAAATAGTACTCTATTTCAACAGACTCCCTTTTTCAAATTAGGCAATCATTCATGAGATTAGCGGAATGGGGTTTTTCTTGTGCTTTACGGTGTCGAAATGAGAAGCCATTATTATCGATTCGACCCGCAGAAAAGCGCACAACAGAAATGTGCAACTGCGTGCTCCGATTTTTCCTCCCGTTCTCCCTTGTCTCCTTTGCCCTTGATAGTTCACGATGCTGCCATTAGCTCGCCGCATGTCGCGGGAGACACGTGCTGTTTCAATTACAGCACCGTAAGGGTGGGATTTGTAGAGAATACCAGAGAGGGTGAGTTTTAACCACTTTTTTTCAGCTGGGTACAATGACACGTGATGACCTCGCCTTGTTGAAATAACTCAAGAAGAGGGCTGACTCAAACTTGTTTGCGCTACTTGAATCCTGAAGGATCAACGGCTAAATTTATTCTTATACTACGGCATTTAATGGATGTGTGATGTCAACGTATAATTCGTGTAGATCCTCCATTTTTAAATCGAAACTTCCGAAAAGCATGCTCGTTATCCTGTTATATAGATCGGTCTAAATAATTCTCTAATTGTATCACACAATCTGTCTATACATTACAAAATTGCTATAATTTTCCTAGTTCTTGCAATAATAAATTTTTTTACGTGACAATAAGACTTTTCAAAATTAAGATAAATTTAAAGAATTTTTTGCTTATTACTTTTCTTACTTTTCTAAACATGATACTTTATTTTAGTTAATTCGTTCTTTTCCTCAGATTTTTTCTTAGTTCTGCTGATAATTAAATTTTATTATTATAACATACGTGTTTTAAAAAGATGTATCTGCTTTTTTTATAATTTCTTAAAAATAGTACTCTATTTCAACAGACTCCCTTTTTCAAATTAGGCAATCATTCATGAGATTAGCGGAATGGGGTTTTTCTTGTGCTTTACGGTGTCGAAATGAGAAGCCATTATTATCGATTCGACCCGCAGAAAAGCGCACAACAGAAATGTGCAACTGCGTGCTCCGATTTTTCCTCCCGTTCTCCCTTGTCTCCTTTGCCCTTGATAGTTCACGATGCTGCCATTAGCTCGCCGCATGTCGCGGGAGACACGTGCTGTTTCAATTACAGCACCGTAAGGGTGGGATTTGTAGAGAATACCAGAGAGGGTGAGTTTTAACCACCCTTTTTCAGCTGGGTACAATGACACGTGATGACCTCGTCTTGTTGAAATAACTCAAGAAGAGGGCTGACTCAAACTTGTTTGCGCTACTTGTTTTCTAATTTTATGCTTTTCTAATTTAATTTTTTAGCTAATCATTTCTCTTAAATTATTCTTAATATGTAAAGCAGATTCTCATTAATTAATTAATATTATAAGTTCATGTACATAAGTAATCGATCGTTTTTTTTTTATCGCATCTAAAATCTTGCCATTGATTTGTCTGTTATTTGTCTTTAATTTATTTAGTTGAAATAACTCAAGAAGAGGGCTGACTCAAACTTGTTTGCGCTACTTGAATCCTGAAGGATCAACGGCTAAATTTATTCTTATACTACGGCATTTAATGGATGTGTGATGTCAACGTATAATTCGTGTAGATCCTCCATTTTTAAATCGAAACTTCCGAAAAGCATGCTCGTTATCCTGTTTGATTGACTTTCTATTGGTAGCGTGGATGTTATGGTAATTTGACATCAATATGTAATTGATGTAAATCCTTAAATCAAAATTTTTGAAAAATTGATTTTATTTAATGGATTTTTTATTGACAAAACAGATGTTACGGTAATTCAAATATCGATTCTGAAAAATCACAATTATAATCGTAATAAAATGTAGTGTAAGTGCATCTATATAGGATAATTTATTAATATATTAATAGATTAATAATCTGTTTAATAGCTAATTAATAGATAATTCTATTAATCTATTAATCATCTGAGATCTGAGATTCTTGAAAAAAAGATTCGATAACGCAGGGATTCATCGCATGGTGATTAATCGAAAGAAGCCGCATCCGTATGCGGCCGGTGGTGCATTGCACACGCACGCGAGAGACATCAAATTTACCTCTTGAGCCGGCACAGCGGCGCTTGTTTGCAATCACGTACAAACGTCGGGGCGCCCATTGACGATGGTCGTCATTGTCAACGCGCGGCGCGATGACATCCCCTTTGTTTGCGCTATCCGTCGCACGAACGACAAATCACCGTGAATACTAACGCGATCGCGCTTCGCTTCGGCTGGATTCGCGCCGGGATGCACGCGGTGTTCGTAAAATATCGCGAATATTCTGCCTCAGCGCTGGACATTAGATGACAGAATATGTTGGTTGTTTTAGCAATGACTGACTCTTTATGTATTATTAAACGTATAATTAAATCTCTAACTTGCAAAATATCATAATTTACAAAAACTCTTCATTTAATTACAAGTGATTTGCGCTATAATAGAATTTTAATTTGAGGATTATTTATTAAGCTATTAAATTTTTGATATACGAAGGAATATTTAAAAGAGAGAGAAAGAGAGCATAATTAAATTTTTTAGAAATTGTGATTAGATAACAGAATCACAGTATTAACTAAAATAAAATTATTTCAATTTTTAAGGTATTTAATATTGAGGATTTTAATATAGAGAAGAGTGACATTTGTTTAAATTTTTGATAAAGGAAAACCTACATCTCCCTCATATATACGCAATGCGTGCTTGACGACGCGAACCAAGTTACCATATTTCGTCGAATACAAATGCATGCACGCATATATTTGCCGTGGAGCGTCTAATAAATTCTGGAATGTAAAGGGCCAGGTTACTTTTGACCTTTCTTGCTTGCAAACATGTGTTCGACATATTTGGGAATAATGCAATGTATAAAAAATGTGTAGACTTCTATGCACTATACATATGAATCGCAAAAATAATAAAATATAGGCGAGACCACCATACACACAATATAGCAATATTCACAAACTATGGAATAATATACATATGTAATATACAAGATATATACATATTTATTAGAAGTTTTCAATAATATCTTAACACGTCGGATATTTATATAAGAAAATAAGAACAATATATAAAAAATTATTAATAATTTTTTAATATGTTTTTCTGTTTTAATATTTTTCTAATTTTATGCTTTTCTAATTTAATTTTTTAGCTAATCATTTCTCTTAAATTATTCTTAATATGTAAAGCAGATTCTCATTAATTAATTAATATTATAAGTTCATGTACATAAGTAATCGATCGTTTTTTTTTTATCGCATCTAAAATCTTGCCATTGATTTGTCTGTTATTTGTCTTTAATTTATTTACCGCCCAACTCGTCGGCCTTTGTGAACGAGCGAAAAGTCTTGGTTCCCGGATTTCCAACGAGTTTGAAACACATGTCACTGAGCACTCGGCACATGACAATTACGGATGGGCTCTCAAGAATCTAGACTTTCCACGCGGTTAGATCCTCGCGTCGTCCTCGTTTTACTGACGATTGCTCTCGCCACGTTTAAAACAGACGACGTCCTTGCGGAAAAGATGGTCGGCTAGTATTTTTCCGATCTGCAGGAAATCGTCGATCGATCCGTTCAGTTCGTTGCCAGACGTAACTGCGTCAAATGTGGGATTGGTCACCAGATGTGTAAGATATTTCTGTGAAAAGGATATGTTTTACCAGCACATTTGGCTATTTCTGATTTATAATTGAGGGATTATAGAAGATGTATACATGCACACACATAAAATACTTTGCGCAATTACAGAATACGAATAAATAAATAACTATATCCATATCGAAAAATCAAAAGATAGATTGCAATTTTGGATCATACTGTATATTCATATGTAAACAATTTCCTTGGTTTTCAATATTAAAATTTTATATTTAAAATAACTAATACGAGAAACTTGTATCTTAATATCTATAGGTTTCGAATTAAAAAATCGTGTTTAAATAAAGCTAGATTATCTTGTGCATTCGATACCAATGATTTGATTAAGCTGCTTGAATTTAACTTTAAATAAGATTTGGAAATGTACATGCTACTTTAATCAGAAAATAGTTAAAGAAACAAACAGAAACCCAAACGCCAATTACATGTAATTAATCGGTGCTCCGGGCTTTGACGCGGCGCGGCGCACAAGGGTTAATCAAGTGCCGGCGAATTAAAGCAGTAAGTTTTGGCCAATCCAATCGTTCCGGTCGATGGCTTCTTCCATTCGGAGGCAGGTGGTGCAATTTAACTCGGAACCGAGTTCGTTGCTTGCTTGCGAAAGTGACGTGAATAAGAGATCGGAATGTGTATGTGCGTATGGGTGCATGCACGTGTGCGTGTCATCGAGGCGTTCGAATTATCTGTCGAAGATAGCGTGGCTCGTCCCATCTGTCCCTCCACCAAACGTGTCGGAGATGTCAGGTGTGTTGTTTCCGATCGAAGAGCGACGAATAATCGGTGAGATCGACGATCGTCCGTAAACGAATATATAATAAATTCGCGTTATCCGAATTTTGCCCGGCGACTTTCTCGAGCAATCAGCTGTCTCAAATTTAATATCCTCTTTGATATCTTTCAATTATATTGTTATTTTACTTAAATGATGTTAATCATATAATTTTGATTTTTGGTTATATATTGATTAGTTTAATAATTAATTTATTTAGTAATTCTAATTCACAATTGAAATTTACAAATAAATTATATATTTTTGCAAATGAATTTTCTGACTAAATAAACTTTTCTCATTTATCTTATAACACAGTTTGGCATACATGAACTCAACATTTTTAATTAATGAATTTAATTAATGTTCTTTTCTTTTTTTTTCTATTTTATCTTTTCATTTCTCTTTGTGTATGCAACCGTACTTAACTTTTATATTTTTATCTCATCTGGTAATGTATATAAAATTATGGAAAGAAAACGTATTATAGAAATTTTCCTGCTTTTAAACAAATAAATAAATAAATTCAAAGTGCATGGATGCGAAAGCACTTGCGTCTTCGACGCAGGTTTCCACGGATCGTTGCGACATCGGTGACCGAGGACCACGAGAGGATGAGACACACGCTACACGAATCGTATTTTCCCGTCTAATTAGCGCCGCCTGCCGCTGCCGTTCGTTGCGGTCGCAGGTGCTCGGGCTTTTATTTGCTCGCCAGAAAGTAGCAACAGCTGAAACCGCGCGTCGCTGCATGTATGTAGCCGCGCGTGTACGTATGCGTGTACACATACTCGATATACACCCTATCTTCCTCTTTCCAATCGTGCTTCTAATGCCGCTTGTAAATTGTCGACGGGCTTGCTGGAAACCGCGCTCGCCGGACCGCATTTAGCCGCGTAGAGAGCAGTCCTTCTTCCTGCATCCTTTTTTAGGATTTTCGAAAACGTAGTCGAAACGATCGCACCTGTGCGATCATTCTCTCTTCTATTCTCTTGCTCGCGCATTCCTTTGAACAGAAGCGGACGAACTTTTAGAGAGGGCGAAATAAACGTACGCAAGACAAATGTGTGAACGCGCGAACGATGAAGTGATTGGACTTTCTTATCCCGCTTTATCTCGTATCTCACCTTTATTGCGTCTGCCGGTATTACATTTTGCACCAACCGAATGTGTGCAAGCGTTAGAAAGTTTCTCTTTTATCTTCTTTTTTTTTTTTTTTGAGGAAGTTACGTTTTGTCTTATATAGAAAAATCTAAAAGAAAAGTGATATTTAAATAAAAATTTAACCGCGCTATTTCACGTGGAATCTCATTTCTCCAAATGCCCCTCGGACATGTTCCGATCCGCCGACATCTCACTCGACTCCCGCGGCGAGAATGCATTCCAGTAGCGGGAGCGTTTCCGTTCGCCCTATCGGAATCCGAAGACGCGCAACACGCATCTCGCGCACGGGAGATCGGTGCGAGATCGGTTTGGCCCGCGGCGCGGGCTGGCATTAAAAGTTTATAGTAGTAATTTGTATACCTTCTCGGAGGCTGACTCTCTTCGTCGGAGGAAGGATCACCGAAGTCTCTCACGCTGGCTGCAGTTACGTGATAATGGACCAGTGGAATCTCCCTGCTGTGCTCCTTCCCGTAGACGCGATTTGATGCATCGAACTTCTCCAACGCGCGTTGTTCCGGTAGACACGTATCCTAATTGCGTTATCGGAAAAATATCGGGAATAGAAAGCCGCGAATAAATCCTATATTTAAAAAATGGATATTTGATATTTTCTGTGTGTATGTAAACTTTTTTAATAATAATATTGATACCAGAAATTTATTACGCTGATTGTTTATTAAAAATATTTATTAGCTATCTAAATATTTTTTATAAATATATGGAAAAATTAGAGTTATTCGTGATTTGTTTTAAGTACGCTTGAGTTTAATAAAAACTTTATTTTCCAAGCTTAATCGCTAAAATATTCGTCATTGAGGATTTTAGAGAGTTGTCCAGCTGATAAGTAATCGATCGTTTTTTTTTTATCGCATCTAAAATCTTGCCATTGATTTGTCTGTTATTTGTCTTTAATTTATTTACCGCCCAACTCGTCGGCCTTTGTGAACGAGCGAAAAGTCTTGGTTCCCGGATTTCCAACGAGTTTGAAACACATGTCACTGAGCACTCGGCACATGACAATTACGGATGGGCTCTCAAGAATCTAGACTTTCCACGCGGTTAGATCCTCGCGTCGTCCTCGTTTTACTGACGATTGCTCTCGCCACGTTTAAAACAGACGACGTCCTTGCGGAAAAGATGGTCGGCTAGTATTTTTCCGATCTGCAGGAAATCGTCGATCGATCCGTTCAGTTCGTTGCCAGACGTAACTGCGTCAAATGTGGGATTGGTCACCAGATGTGTAAGATATTTCTGTGAAAAGGATATGTTTTACCAGCACATTTGGCTATTTCTGATTTATAATTGAGGGATTATAGAAGATGTATACATGCACACACATAAAATACTTTGCGCAATTACAGAATACGAATAAATAAATAACTATATCCATATCGAAAAATCAAAAGATAGATTGCAATTTTGGATCATACTGTATATTCATATGTAAACAATTTCCTTGGTTTTCAATATTAAAATTTTATATTTAAAATAACTAATACGAGAAACTTGTATCTTAATATCTATAGGTTTCGAATTAAAAAATCGTGTTTAAATAAAGCTAGATTATCTTGTGCATTCGATACCAATGATTTGATTAAGCTGCTTGAATTTAACTTTAAATAAGATTTGGAAATGTACATGCTACTTTAATCAGAAAATAGTTAAAGAAACAAACAGAAACCCAAACGCCAATTACATGTAATTAATCGGTGCTCCGGGCTTTGACGCGGCGCGGCGCACAAGGGTTAATCAAGTGCCGGCGAATTAAAGCAGTAAGTTTTGGCCAATCCAATCGTTCCGGTCGATGGCTTCTTCCATTCGGAGGCAGGTGGTGCAATTTAACTCGGAACCGAGTTCGTTGCTTGCTTGCGAAAGTGACGTGAATAAGAGATCGGAATGTGTATGTGCGTATGGGTGCATGCACGTGTGCGTGTCATCGAGGCGTTCGAATTATCTGTCGAAGATAGCGTGGCTCGTCCCATCTGTCCCTCCACCAAACGTGTCGGAGATGTCAGGTGTGTTGTTTCCGATCGAAGAGCGACGAATAATCGGTGAGATCGACGATCGTCCGTAAACGAATATATAATAAATTCGCGTTATCCGAATTTTGCCCGGCGACTTTCTCGAGCAATCAGCTGTCTCAAATTTAATATCCTCTTTGATATCTTTCAATTATATTGTTATTTTACTTAAATGATGTTAATCATATAATTTTGATTTTTGGTTATATATTGATTAGTTTAATAATTAATTTATTTAGTAATTCTAATTCACAATTGAAATTTACAAATAAATTATATATTTTTGCAAATGAATTTTCTGACTAAATAAACTTTTCTCATTTATCTTATAACACAGTTTGGCATACATGAACTCAACATTTTTAATTAATGAATTTAATTAATGTTCTTTTCTTTTTTTTTCTATTTTATCTTTTCATTTCTCTTTGTGTATGCAACCGTACTTAACTTTTATATTTTTATCTCATCTGGTAATGTATATAAAATTATGGAAAGAAAACGTATTATAGAAATTTTCCTGCTTTTAAACAAATAAATAAATAAATTCAAAGTGCATGGATGCGAAAGCACTTGCGTCTTCGACGCAGGTTTCCACGGATCGTTGCGACATCGGTGACCGAGGACCACGAGAGGATGAGACACACGCTACACGAATCGTATTTTCCCGTCTAATTAGCGCCGCCTGCCGCTGCCGTTCGTTGCGGTCGCAGGTGCTCGGGCTTTTATTTGCTCGCCAGAAAGTAGCAACAGCTGAAACCGCGCGTCGCTGCATGTATGTAGCCGCGCGTGTACGTATGCGTGTACACATACTCGATATACACCCTATCTTCCTCTTTCCAATCGTGCTTCTAATGCCGCTTGTAAATTGTCGACGGGCTTGCTGGAAACCGCGCTCGCCGGACCGCATTTAGCCGCGTAGAGAGCAGTCCTTCTTCCTGCATCCTTTTTTAGGATTTTCGAAAACGTAGTCGAAACGATCGCACCTGTGCGATCATTCTCTCTTCTATTCTCTTGCTCGCGCATTCCTTTGAACAGAAGCGGACGAACTTTTAGAGAGGGCGAAATAAACGTACGCAAGACAAATGTGTGAACGCGCGAACGATGAAGTGATTGGACTTTCTTATCCCGCTTTATCTCGTATCTCACCTTTATTGCGTCTGCCGGTATTACATTTTGCACCAACCGAATGTGTGCAAGCGTTAGAAAGTTTCTCTTTTATCTTCTTTTTTTTTTTTTTTGAGGAAGTTACGTTTTGTCTTATATAGAAAAATCTAAAAGAAAAGTGATATTTAAATAAAAATTTAACCGCGCTATTTCACGTGGAATCTCATTTCTCCAAATGCCCCTCGGACATGTTCCGATCCGCCGACATCTCACTCGACTCCCGCGGCGAGAATGCATTCCAGTAGCGGGAGCGTTTCCGTTCGCCCTATCGGAATCCGAAGACGCGCAACACGCATCTCGCGCACGGGAGATCGGTGCGAGATCGGTTTGGCCCGCGGCGCGGGCTGGCATTAAAAGTTTATAGTAGTAATTTGTATACCTTCTCGGAGGCTGACTCTCTTCGTCGGAGGAAGGATCACCGAAGTCTCTCACGCTGGCTGCAGTTACGTGATAATGGACCAGTGGAATCTCCCTGCTGTGCTCCTTCCCGTAGACGCGATTTGATGCATCGAACTTCTCCAACGCGCGTTGTTCCGGTAGACACGTATCCTAATTGCGTTATCGGAAAAATATCGGGAATAGAAAGCCGCGAATAAATCCTATATTTAAAAAATGGATATTTGATATTTTCTGTGTGTATGTAAACTTTTTTAATAATAATATTGATACCAGAAATTTATTACGCTGATTGTTTATTAAAAATATTTATTAGCTATCTAAATATTTTTTATAAATATATGGAAAAATTAGAGTTATTCGTGATTTGTTTTAAGTACGCTTGAGTTTAATAAAAACTTTATTTTCCAAGCTTAATCGCTAAAATATTCGTCATTGAGGATTTTAGAGAGTTGTCCAGCTGAGTGGCCGTCGAGGAAAACCCGTCTTCGAATTTATCGGAATGCATACCCCTAAAATTTTATGCAAATCCGACGATACATCCTGCGACTTTAATGCCTGTAATCGTTGCGCATTTAATCAATATAAAAAGGAAAGGATGATGAAGAGGGAAGGGGAAGGGACGGTGGTCCAGCTTCTGTCGAAAATTCGGGGCCGTTCCAGCCAGCAATCGTCGAGTCATACGAATGCACACACAGTGGCAGTGGCATTTGCACCTAACACACTCACGTCAAGGAGAACCGGATCGCCCGGCTTGAGGAGTGGTCCTTTTCGTGCAGTGTCAAGGTGCTGCCCGCGAGACTATCTCGAGATTAAAGTCCAGGATCACGGACGGATCTTGATACTCCGTATAGTTATAGTCGGTTAATTCTTCACAGACGATTTTTTTCTTCGCTATTTCAAACTTACGCAAAAAGCATGCATCATTAATCGATCGCTTTGTGATATATTTATAATTAAACATTGAGAATACACACACGAAGCAAATTAAATTTTAATAATTTCAAGTTTGTTGGATAAATTAACGAACTATAAATTTTTATTTAGTTTAGATAAATCACATTTTATAAAGAAATTTTATATAACTATTAATTTTCAGAATAATATATGGTAGTCATATATTATATGATGTAAAAATTATTCTAAATGATAATGTAAATATTATTTTAAAAGATTTTTATTATTCTTAGCGCCCGCGCGTGCTTCCAACAATTTAAAAAGAGTTAAATCAATCGGAGACATTGCTATGGACATTACTAGTAGGAATTCGATTCCAAGAGCTCGATTTCCGAAAATTTTAATAGACCCGGGGTTTCACCCGTGGGAAAAATACACACGCTCGCCAACGTGTATTGTAAAAGTTCTCTAACTAGCATTATGTCGCGTTGTGTTTGCCTACGTGAAGGTACACAGAGATAGATCAGAATGGCCCTTAAGTGGATATCCCTAGCATTTTTGTGTCTGACACAAGAAGTAGAAAAAACTCCGCTATTCCTACAAATTATTATAAAAACAATCAAATCCTATAATAAATTCTCTAATTCCAAAGTTACTCATTATATTATTACGTACGTACATATATTAATTAATAAATAATTATTCATTATACCATATGTTACTATTCAATGCCATTATATTAATTTTATATATCAATAATCGTTCGCATATTTATATGCGAAATGTCGATTTTTTCGGTAGATAATTAACAGCAAAGAACGAAAGAGAGAATTGTTTTTTATTTCTTGCCGATGATATCATCTGCACTTTATAACTTTATTTACGCATGCTTGTAATGAGTTCCACGCGCGCGAGAAGTGGCTAAAGTATTTTATCGACACGTATATTCGTGGAACATATAAGTTGTTTGTACATAAGAATTCGACTTTTTTAATAAGTAATGGACAGTAAAGGACGAACGACCTATGTGTGTGTGTGCTCTCCTTTTTATCGGCTATACATATATATAGCAAAACGGTGTAACCTTCCTTTCGCTCTGTGCCACCTACGCGCTTTTGCTTAGTTAACAAGGACACACAGGAGATTAACGCACATATATAAAGCAAATCAAAGAACTTAAATTTTTTTTTATCTCCTTCGTCACATATTATGTATATATTATATATAGATATATAAATTATAGTTCTCTCATGAAGAAATAATATATGCGCTTGTTAAAGAGTTTACGGTATTTCGGTATCGAATTTGGAACGATGATAAAATGGCATCTCTCGAACGTCTGTCTTTGTCGTGGCGGATTCCATAGCGATCTATGGAGCACCAAGATTCCACGTCCCGTCCTTCCCGGGCGGAGGCGATGAGAAAAAAACAAGCAAAAGTGGTGAGGTTGTTCGATGAGGAACCTGGCGCCTACACGGTGCCTGGCACACCTGTGCCTGTCCGTCTCTTCCTCTCACTTCTATTATTTCCCTTTTCCCTCATCTCCGCCCCAGGCGCGGCGGTCTACCATGTCTTCTCTATTCTCTGTCTCTGCGCCGCATTATATCGAGTTTCCTCTATACGGTGTTAAAAAACTACGTATATATGGACTTTATCGTCAAGTCAAGAAACAAAAATTCATGAAGCTCTGGAAAAAGAGGGAGAGAGAGAGCTTCCATTTTTTATTTATAAAAAATTGAAGACGAATGAGCTGTCCTTTATAAATAGGAGACAAATCCTTATTCTTTATATAATGTCAAGTAGACTTTACTTAAAATTTTAAAATATAATTACCAAGATAATTAATGTTAAGAATAAACACATAAGAACAGTATAACGTCGGATCTAATCTCTGTGATTAAATTTTTGATTTTGTATTTTTGACTTTGATTGAAGAATCTATTAGACGATAATTTTTGCGTGCGTGATTTTTCAGCACCTTGTATATAATATCGTCTCTATCTCTATACCTTTCCAGTAGACTTTGAAGCGGAGAGATCTTCAACTTATATCTTTTCGATCTACTTCAACGGTGGGCTGGTGCTTACATGCGGCGCAAAAGCCATTTCTTCGTCTGTAGCAGGCTTTAATCATCTAATGGGCTTCATGTTTTCTTTTCAGGTTTGAAACATTATGGTGGTCTCGTTCCTTTAAAATCGTGGCATCCCGTATTAACGGTTTCGTTCAAGTATTTGCCACCTGGTCGCGAGAGAGTGCCAATTTAGCACTCCTACGTGACGGGGTCCAGGTCGGGTCGGCTTTATATATATATATATATATATACGATTGCTTCTCTTCTCCTCCACGTCGCCTTCACATTCGAATCCGCCGACAAAATCGAGATTCTCGTCATCTACCGAAAGATAATCGATGCTTTGTTCAATATTTTTTATTTTGCTATATCAGAATATAAAAATATTACGAAAGCGCATTTGCGTTTCATATGTACATATATCTCCAAATTATTTAAAAGAGAAAAAGATTTTCTTATCTCTAAAAATTCTATTTCACTTACTATATCTTATTCTATCAATATTTCCTTTACCTGAAATAAATAGATAATAGATAGTTACTTGAAGATGTCGAAATATATACAACTCATATTAGGGAAGATGCGCGGTCGCCGCAATCGTGCCGTCTAAATCTGGAATAGAAGGGACCAAAAAAGAGAAAGGTTTTCAAGGAGGTAGGTGGTATCGTTGAAAAAGGTCGAGCAACCGTTGGCGCATCAACAGGTGGGTATCGGGTGGCGGAATGAGAGTCGAATCGAAGCAAGGTGAGGCGAGATGAGATGCACGCACACGCACTCACACAATGACGTTCGAAATGGCTTTCCTCCGTGCGCGCGCGGCCGGAGCGATCGTATTTCATCTCTCGTACATACGCGGCACCGCTTATTTCTCACGTTCTTAAAGCCCGGCCATACGGCTTCCTGACTTACGGACCTCGAAACGGCGCGTCGCGAATAGCGGTGCTCTCGACAGCAATATCGATGTCTTCACTCATGCTAGTTTCAATAATACAAGTATCCCGAAATAATATAATTTAATTTTAGAAAATCTCTTTTCTCTTATTTTTGATTCTTTAGAAAATGTGTGTATTTTAATTATTTAATATTGTTTGCGTTAATTTGTCATATAATAGAAGAATATATTTTTTTTGTTTAAATAAAATTTATTTAATTTAGAAAGAATTTACATCGAGTATCAATTTTTAGTACAATATGAATTGTTAAAAAAATGAATCTTTTAGTTTGTTAGTAAGAGAAGTAGTATACGTTAAGTGTGTGCACAATTTATTGATGCTATCAAACGTAAGAAGATAATTTATTTAATTTTTCTTTCAGTACTTTTTTTTTCAATCGTGTAACCGCATTCATTCTTGACAACGTCGCCGCGATTGATAAATGTCTCACGGACAGTTCGAACAGTTCCTCGCGAGAGATCTCGATTGCGAGAAGTATATCATGCTGCGCGTCCCGTTCGGCAAAACGATTACCTGAAGAGAAAGAGAGACGTGAGCACTTGGAGGAGGAATCTACAACGCATCGGCTACCTCGATACGCGTTTCCGCGAAGTCGTAAATCAGTGACGCCGCGATTACGCACTCGCAGCGCGTAATTTATCTTTTAAGAAGGCTATCGAACGGAGAAAGAGAGAGAGAGAAAGAGTAAAATAGAGAAGAGGAGAGAGCGGAAAACGTCTTTCTGGTGATGGTGGGACCTCTTTCGACCCGATTCGTTCGACGCGAGTGTTACAGGTGCGTCGGAGCCTGGGACCGGACCACTCGTTAAACACGCCACGATGCACCTGCCGTGGCATCATTCATTGCCTTTATTTCCCTTTGCCCCCTTCCTCTCACTGCTCTTCTTCTCTCATCTTTCTTCGACCGAGTCTTGATCTCGTTTTCTCTCCTTCTGCCATCATCCCTCGTCTCGCTTTTCGCTCGCGGAGCACCTTCGATGCGTTCCAAAGGTGCCGTCGCCCTTCTCGTCCATCTTCTCTCTCTTACTCTCTTTTATTACCGACTATAGAAATTCAACGATGTATAGACTTTCTCTCACCTTTGCACGGGATTAACCCTCTGTGCACCCTCCGCATTGCTTTTTGTTGTGCTATATACATAGGTATATATATATATATATGTATAGGAAAAGAAAAATTTCTTTAGAACTGAAAAAGTTTAATGGTTAGTTAATGCTCATGTAAACGATGTATACATACAGGTTGCATTCCGATATTCACTGTCAGTACCGAAAATTTATGTGTATGTGACGTAAACTATAGATTTTCAGCAGCCACATTAGAAACGACACATATTTTAATAACGATGGTTTTAAATCATTCGGTTTTTCCTTGAAGAAAGTCTGACCAAAAGTGGCTGCACGTTGCGACTTTCCAATTTTTAACGACCGAACGTCTTATAAATCAGACTTTTTAATTAAAATTCTGTTAAAGTACATTTGACATGGTTCGAAAAAGACAAATTGTGTCTTCCTATATTTGGAAATTTAATGTTCTCAATGTGACAAATCTCGACATCTTTCTCGAACAAAGCGGAGCGCATTATTTGCGATACCTGAGTTTCGGAAATCAATATTCTTATGTATGTGTCCTTTTGTTACGAGCATAACAGGTGCAGTAAAGAGCTTTACGGTTGCTCAATATGCGGACAATTTCTAAGCCAACATTCATTTGCGGCAGAATGGATCTATTTATTTTATCTTTTACGATGAAAATCTTTTTATTTCACACTAGACGAAAGAAAATCGCATTCAGCTTTTCCGGTATTGTCTTTTCTCGAAAAGAATAATCTGTCGGAAATCGGTCAATTCTGTTAGTCTTGAAAAACATTTAAAAGCCTTTTGACATCTTAAGCTGGAACACTCAACTTTTTGAAACATTATCTTTATTATCTTTTATGCATTTACTAAACAAATATTTCGAAATGTTTTCAAGATAAAACTTTAGCATTTTTTTCCTTCGGTAGAAATATCTTTTAGTTTCAAGAGGGAGTTATGGTATGCGCTATATAAATGCTTTGCTTTTCTCGAGTTCTCTTCCTGAAAGAGCTTTTAACGACGTGTAATTGCAGTCGGATTAGTTGCGCCCCGAGCGGTCTGCCGTGAGCTAAACAGATGCGTTTGACTAACGATTATTCTTAGACATGTATCAGTTACAAAATGTGTAGCAAAGTTTTTGATCGTCCCTTGACGCCAGTCACGTCGGCATTGTACGTTGAAAAGAATTTATTATCGCTATGGCGAGATATTGTAAAGAGTCTTTTAAAGATTTCTAGCCGACTGGGTAGACAGATATTCGTTGCGCAAGAAATTCTTCATTTATCTGATTTATGTGAGGTTTGTATAAAGAAAATGGCCGTAAAAAGACAGGTGCTTTCTGAGTTCTTCTAGAAACGTATACGACTTTGTTGATGATTAGAGAGAAATAGATATTCTCGATGCTAATGAGATTTCGGACGATTGGGAGACGGAATAATTAATGCATTTAATGACTTTGTTGGATTAATCTGGCATGAATAATAATTATCAAAGGCAATTGATAAATTTTTGGAGATTAATATTAATATCTTACATTAGTACCATCCAGTGTGACACACTATAAAAGTCATCTTTCCTCTCTTTTTATTTATAATTTCTATATTGTGAATTTATGATAAAATATCTCGAAAATAGTCATTTTAAAAAGTTCTTTCTGTATGTGTGTATGTTTAATATTATTGTAATAATTTGAAAAACAGATTTGAAAAAAATTTGGATTGATTAAATCTTTAATAAACAAAACCTGTGTCTTTTCTAAAGTTATACCTGAATAAAGTCAAAATTACATCGCTATCTCACGGCTCATTTTTCAAGATAGACAAGACAAAGCCAAGTCTGAATAGGGCTGAATAAGGACTCTTCGGGTATCATGGATAAAAGCCTGCACGAGAGCGTCCTCGGTCAGGATCTCGGCCGTCTATTTTCTCTCATTCTCTTTTAGAGAAGGAGAGAAAGAGAAATGGGCACGATGGGGATGATACGAGCTAGTAGACACAGGTGTTAAAGGAACTCCAGAGGGAAAAACGAGTCCGCAGCTCGTTTCGATGACCCAGGTGGCGTGGCCATTGTGTATACCGATGTCACCGATATTCCAAATATACTTTTCTACCTCATTGTCATAAGTTGTAAGCTATATAGTCTCCGATCCCACATCGAGTGAGAGGGTGGGCCTTGGCTTTTTACCTGCGCGTTCCTCTCAGCCGCTTAATTAGCGAAGCTACGCGCGCCTTATGTATTACTCGCCCGTTTCTCCTGGATACACAAAGACGCGTACACACAAAGGGATTAGTTGGGCGTATTCTCGTCTGCTCTCCTTCGTCGTTCTTCTCGTAAAAATTATAGACGGCTCTCCCGGAACGATTTTACTGTAGGATATGCAAGATTCGTTTCGCAAGATTCGACCGACGAGAGAAAACGAAGAGCTTGTATGAGGAGGAATATAAAACGAGGGGAGACGCAACCCGATACTCTCCCGCGCGATGGCACGCGTCTCGTTCCGCATAAAGAGAGCGAGCCGCACGCACCAGCTGCGAAGATCATTCTCCTACGTCGCGCGAAGTGCCGGCCGCTGCGGCAGCCTCGGCAGTTTCGCAAATCGCAGGGAGATGAGCTTATCTTTTGCGACTGTTTATGCGCGCGCCGAGAAATAATAACACACATACATCTCGCTGAGTGCACGCCGCAGGAAGATGAGCTTATCTTTTGCGACTGTTTATGCGCGCGCCGAGAAATACCTGTGAACGTAATAGGCACTTGTTCGATCGCGTTCGTCTGTTTTTTTCTCGTGCGTTATTATCCTTAATGAAATACGCATCTCGTCCAAGTCATTAGAGAGAGTTGTTATCATCATTATTATCATATTATTATCAGCTTTGAAGGAGTGTGTAGGATTGATGACTGGCTCTCTCTTTGTTCGTCCAATCTAATTGCAACGCTTTTTCGTCCTCCAGATTATCTTGTTACATGTACCGCGAAAACATCACTCGTAGATCTTCTAAAAGATAATTGCGATCCTTCCGCAGACAGAAAGGTCCACCCGCGTGTAACGAGGAAACTTCGCGCAAACAAGATAATCTCGGCGGTGCTCCTACTGAATCGTTCCTGGAAGCGAGCCTGAACGAGGACGAGAGGCATCGGTGAGAGGTAAGAGCCGCCAGGTAACGCACGTAGGAAGCAAAAAAATTGAGACTTTGCGAAGGCGTTTATCGCCGTCATGTGAACACGTTCGCCGATCAATGCTACCGGATGCCTGGAGCCATTTAGATGATCGTTGTGCCTCTCGCAGGCTAATATTTCATATTGCACCTTGAAAAGAAGGTGATTCGAGAGATAATGTTGTAGAGAAAATGGAAATGCAAGGTTCAATGGGGCCTAAAATTAGAATTAACACAAAGAAATTTATCTTATGACACCGATTATATCGAATTTTACTCATTTACAGAATAAATTAAATAGAATCTTAATCTGAAATTCTAAAATTTTCAATCTTATTCATGTGCATCTATTAAATTTGTTCAACTTCGAAATTGATTAAGTTTTTTTTTATCCTTACTTATTACTTTAATTTTTTTTTCTGTTTGAAAAACTAAAGTACGGACCATGATTTCTTTTTAATCCATCAAGGGTTTGCAGTTTCTCCGCTTCAGCCGTCGCGATAATCGATAATCGAGTTATCTCCCATGGCTCATTGCCCTAATGGTCCTGTTTTCTCGTTAGCGTGCGGACGGTGGTTACCTCGTCGCGACGATGGCGAGATCTCGATCTTTGCGTTCGAAACAGGCCCGCAGCCAGCGGCCCGATCGATTCCGGGAAGGATATCTCGTAAATGTTAATTTACGGTCCGGTGTCCCGACGCGAGGCAACAGGGCTCGCATTTATGGTTACGATATATATGTATATGTATCTCCTCGATGTCCCTTCGTCGTTTCAACGCGCGAACGTTGTTGCATCGCGAGTGTGATTCATGCACCATTTGAGAAACGAGACCTTTATGGGACATCGCGTGTTCATTCGCGAGTCCTTCGTCGATATTCAAGTTTTCGCTGACTCAGATTCCGAGAGCGTTCGCCACAAACGCGGAAACATGCGTGACAGATGCGCTTCCTGCAATATATGTGTGATATCATAATTTCTTCATCCGAGCCGACGATCTGTTCGAGCTTTACGAGGTCATCCGCCGATATATAAATCGATGCGAATAACCGATGCGGACTTTTCTTGGAAGGAAATTGACGTCAGTTTGTGAGATACTGAGATAAAAAGACGAATGTTTTACATCCATGATGTTTCATTTCTTCCGCTTTAAACTTTGTCACGTTGATTGTTTGCGTAACTTGACTCCAATTGATAAAAATTTAAGCTAACCGAAAACAGTAATAATTCGAATTTGCTTTAATTTTATTAGTAGATTTTTTTTCATGTAATTAAAAGAAGATAAAATTCGAAAAGATTTTTTATTATTAATAAATGTGTTACGTTGAATATTGGAACAATAGAAAAATGGACTAAAAAGAATATCAATTGTTATAAATATTTTTTAAACATTTTCTTTTTTGTGTGTGTCGAGGAAAAGAATAAATTGATAAAATCGTACATGGCTGATGTCGCACAGCCAAATGGGACACTTTACGGAAAACTGATTGACCATTACTAGATGCAAATGAGCATGTCAGATGCAAATGTGTAAATCGTAAAATTATTCAAGTCTCGTGTATCGGTATCGAAATAATAATTCACGCGCTTCGCGCGTCGCGCCAGATCCGAGCTGTTATTTTCATTGCGCCACGTCCAGATGTGAACGTTAAACGCGGTGACTAATGCAATTTCATGCTTTTTGGCAATCGGTATCGTTTAAGTCGTTACGCCGCGTTATACTGGGTGTCCCAGAACTATGGTCGTCCTTTTTATTTATAGATTTCCTTGATCACAATCTGAATACTGTTGCAATAATTAATATTTAATTAAATATATGCCGATATCGAAACCTCGTAATGAGTCCAATTCTTCCTACCGTTTCTCTAAAACAATCAAACTTCAAAGAATGGAAAGCGCGTGATATATATCTCGCATCATATAAATATTATCCCCTCGACAAAGGCTATTAGGTTTTTGTAAAGTTCAGCATGCATTTTTAGAGTCAAGAGAATTTTATATCATAGCCACTTCGCCGGCGTCGGCATCAACGGCTGGTCGCGCATAAACTTGCTATTATTGTTGCGGCTATGGAAACGCGATACTCGGTTCCAATGTCTCTTCGCGCGAAAGACGGACTGTGCGAGAAGCTGCGAGAACGATAGGAGAGATATGGGAGAGAGAAAGAGAGAAGACAGAGAGAGAGAGAGAGAGAGAGAGAGAGAAAAAGGAGAAGTTGTTGCTGAGAGGGCGATGTTGCGAGAACGGGTCGGGGCCTGCGACCGGCCAGCGTAAAAGATTACGAGGCACGACATCTGGCGCCACACGCACATATGCGTGCACACGTACGTGCCATGTGGTTTATATGCCGAGAGCTCGCGGAGATCTCGCCCACGTTTACAACCCGGTAGCCGAGAAAAGGCGAGCTACGCCGAGTAGATTCGCTCTCCGAAACGGTACTCGCGAGTGCTTTATGATTCGCCATATGAGCGTAAATAATAGCGTGCATATTGGTTGAAACAAATCTAAATATGATTTTGCTGGACAGCAGCAGCAGCAGCAGCAGCAGCAGAAATTGCGAAATTATTTAATCAAATTGATCAATATATTTTGTGGGAGACATAGATTTGAAAATATTAGATTATAAAATGTATTAATTAATAAATTATTACTAAAAAAATAATACTGATATATAAAATGGATCATCTATTACGGATCAATGATTTTATTTACATTTTACGGTTCTCTACATTGGTTTTTCATTGTTGCATCTATTGTATTGTTTGTTTGGAAAGATTTCTATAATTTACAGTGTGACAAACCGAACGGTGAATTTTTCGTTCTTTTGTTTTTGCTTTCTTTTCTAGCAGCAGGATCTATGATATATTGCTATTTGTTCTCGAGATTGTCGCGTCACTTGCGGGACATTTGTCAGAAACTCAAAGCTGGCTCTCGCGGCGGCAGCGCCGAGCGCTTCGAAATGCTCTAATTATACATCCACACAACGCCAGAGAAACCCGGACCATTTCTATTCCACCCGCGGAACACCTGCACGCATTTGTCTGATCGCGTGGCCATGCGCGAAGAGTGCCACACAACGACGACGACGACGACGACGACGACGACGACGACGACGACGAAGACGACGACGAAGACGACGTCGTGACGCGTCGCCGCGATTCACAAAACAAGGACGCGGCACGAGACGACGCCGCGGCGCCGACATTCAGCTGGCATCCCTGTCATCCGTTGACACGTACCAGAGTCGCATCGCCGCGAATTCCGTGCTATCTCGATTGCGTCGACTGCATTTCTGCATCGTCGCTCACCGCGACGTCGTTTTCTGCCGTTGGCTTCGGCGTGATGAAAACGAATACTACAATTTTGTATCAAGTTACGCGTAACATTTTTCTCGAGAGAGAGAGAGAGAGAGAGAGAGAGAGAGAGAGAGAGAGAGAGAGAGAGAGAGAGAGAGAGAGAGTGTATTAGTTTATAAACATTTTTAGGGCGATGTTGCGAGAACGGGTCGGGGCCTGCGACCGGCCAGCGTAAAAGATTACGAGGCACGACATCTGGCGCCACACGCACATATGCGTGCACACGTACGTGCCATGTGGTTTATATGCCGAGAGCTCGCGGAGATCTCGCCCACGTTTACAACCCGGTAGCCGAGAAAAGGCGAGCTACGCCGAGTAGATTCGCTCTCCGAAACGGTACTCGCGAGTGCTTTATGATTCGCCATATGAGCGTAAATAATAGCGTGCATATTGGTTGAAACAAATCTAAATATGATTTTGCTGGACAGCAGCAGCAGCAGCAGCAGCAGCAGAAATTGCGAAATTATTTAATCAAATTGATCAATATATTTTGTGGGAGACATAGATTTGAAAATATTAGATTATAAAATGTATTAATTAATAAATTATTACTAAAAAAATAATACTGATATATAAAATGGATCATCTATTACGGATCAATGATTTTATTTACATTTTACGGTTCTCTACATTGGTTTTTCATTGTTGCATCTATTGTATTGTTTGTTTGGAAAGATTTCTATAATTTACAGTGACAAACCGAACGGTGAATTTTTCGTTCTTTTGTTTTTGCTTTCTTTTCTAGCAGCAGGATCTATGATATATTGCTATTTGTTCTC
>NW_021849408.1:227354-232171 GCF_003651465.1 Formica exsecta
GAGAGAGAGAGAGAGAGAGAGAGAGAGAGAGAGAGAGAGAGAGAAAGAGAGAGAGGAAGATAGTGTATTAGTTTATAAACATTTTTATTAATTTGAGGGAATTATAATAAATTTTAATTTTTCTAATTGTTTGTTAAGGAAGGGTTAATTCCAAATTAGTAAAAGAATTCATAATCGACAAGGAGAGATTGGTAATTATTCCGGACGTTGAACAATCTTCCACATGCATTCATAATTTATTTATTATAACACTTTATGTAATTATAATCATTCTAATTTGCCAATATTATTCTTTCAATATTTTAATCATTCTAATTAAAAAAATGAATAATTTATTATATCTTCATACATATCTGTTATTGAAAATAAATCTCTTGTAATGACATCGAAATTGCACTTTATTAGGATTAAGAATGTTGAAAATTGGAAGAATTTAAAAATGGGAGAGTGCGCTATTCTTCCGCGAGTACTATTCTCGGGATAAGTCGATCTGTTTTCATCACCGCGTTGTTATTTCGCGCCAGCTGACCACGAGACTAAAATCCGTCGGTTCGCGGTATTCTCAGACTATCTTGTTGTCCCGCGGGGTCTTCTCCCGCGTGCGTCGCGTCGTCTCCCTCGAAACGTTCTAATTTCGTAGACACGTGCCCGGATGGAAACAGATGTACCCGCTCCTCCCCCGCGCAACCCGCTCGTTTCTCGTCGTATAAATACATCGGTGGACTAGTCGTTGAATCGTGACCGGGTATGTTGGTCTTCGCCAGTGCCGTACTTAGCTGTGCGACAGTGATATAAAGTTACCGACGTGTGGCTGGCGCCACACTGGCCGGACATTCGCGGTATTCGCCGTCCGGTGACACGAATTCGACGCTGTAAATATTTCTTCGCGCGGTACCACGGACATCCGTACGAAAACAACAATACTTTGGATAAAATATAATCGGTACTTGCGACGTCGATTAATTTTAACCGTGGACCAAATGGATTCCATTAGTCGCGATCGATCTTGCGTCACGTACAAATAGAATTTTATAATAAACGTGTATAACAGAGACATATCGTATAGAGTTTATGTCCCATCCCTAGAGATCTTTTCTTGGTTGAGAGAAAATAAATTTAAGATTGCGTGGAACACTGGAGGAAGAATCGAAACATTCCGGTATTTTAGTCCTAATGCCATTTTACTTGTCTCCCTTTTATTTTTGTCTATGTGACGTTGTCTCACAAAGAACCTTACATTAATATAAAACTGACGTCTCTTACGATCAATACTAATAGCGATTCGGGGGCGATTATTTCGGGGCTGAATTGTTCACTAGTTGCGTCTGCCTTCGGAAATCTTGTTTGCAAACGGAACAGAGCGCCTCGCTATTAAGAAGTCCGAACAGCGCAAAGCATTCCCCGCAAACACGGTTGCGTACTCTGCCTCGGGAATGTGGGTTGGTAGATAGCTAAGTAGAGATAGTTAGATGGCTGGGTAGGTAGGTAGGTGGATAGTCTTCGTTGTAACCTCCGCGCTCGTGTTGCATTATTATGCATCGCGCAAGCGAGTGCAGTGCGGTCTCGCACAACTGAATCGGAGAACAGGGCGAACCCTAGAAACAGGGACTCGAATAGAAGGAAGGAGGGTTAGCATCCTCGTGTGAGTATGGAGTAACCCAGACACAACGCGTTTTACTCTCCCCTTCCTTTTTGTCCGTGCGACCGCATATTCTCGTCATTGTTGATGTTCTACCGCCGCCGTGAATACCGCAAGAGGAACCACGTGCGATGACCTGATTCCTCGAAAGAGGTCAGACAACACCTGTCACACCGAACTTTGTCGTACCTTTATTTGACGTATCTCTATTTGCACGGATAGTCACGAGGACAATTCTCTTTTTCGAGAGCGAAAGTGAGAAAGATCCGCGTGGGTGCGTCTTCTCTTTCTTCTCTTCTTCGTTATTGTGTCGAATGAATCAACGACTACGCGACTGGCTTTATTATTCATGAACCGGTAGCGCGAAACCCGGAATACGCGTACTAGCCACGCACTGTCAAAATTCCTAAAGAAACACGGATCTTTGTCGAAGTCGAAGTGTGACTTCGATTTTAAATTTACATATTGGAGAATACGAGACATATTTATTTTATGTCGTGATTATTACGTGGGAGAAATATCAGATATTGAAATTTAATTTAATATTGTAATATTAAAGTTACGAAACACACTTGCTGCAACAATCAGTAGTGTAATGAATGCATTACAAATGTAGACTATCGAAAATAATAATTTAAATAATTCTGTTTAGATAAAATATTATTTAAAAGTTTGATTTTTCCGCGAGAATAATAGATGCAAATATAAGATTTTAATTAACATACAAGTTAATTATCTTATTTTCTATATTAATCAATTATAATTTCTCTCTGATAAGAAAAATAACTCTTACGTATTTTTATTTTCTATTTCAAATACTCTCTATTTTATGTGTCCATTTTTGAAGATACATGTACAAACGATCCACGGTAGAATCACGTGGACATAATTTTATAGTCCGCGACACATATCTCTCGCGGCGTAATGTCACTTAGTACGATGCGTGGAACATAAGTCGGATCAGTTCTTCCGCGCGCGAGCGCACAATTGCGTACGTACGCATATATATAAAGCGTGCATGTATGCGAAAGGGCGACGATGCGAAATGCGCGTGTGGCGCCAATGGCGGTGAATGCAACGCGACCGGGACTTGAGCTGAGCCGGCTGCGGAATGCAGTTCCGAGCCAAACTCAGAGGCAGCCTCCTCTCTCGGCTACTGTGCGCAGAAACAAGAATGAAAGAAAGAGGAAGAGAGGAGGAAGCCGCGGGGGAGAGAAAGAGCTGGCAGAGGGAACGGGCCCCGCCGAGAGAGAGAGAGAGAGAGAGAGAGAGAGAGAGAGAGAGAGAGAGCCGGGGCCCTTTATCATCGCGGACGCGAAACGAGACGTCGAAGCGCGCCGCGTTGGGGGAGATACGATCCACCTTTCAGCCTCCAAACTGATGATGCAGAAGATACACTTTACTTTCAGTACCTGGGTACGGGATACTATAGGTAGTCGAGACAAGATACTTCTAGGGGTAAAATGTATCTAATTTTAAATATAAAGAAAAGTTACGACTAACGATAAGTATTTTATCTTGTTAACTGCAGCATCATTTTTGTACTTATAGATAAGATACTAATAAGTGCTTACTAGGATGTTTTCGGTTCATACTGCCTTGTTATCAAAATAACAATTTATAAATTGAAAAAGTAGGCATTTGTACGATGGCAGGCTTCAAAATCTGTAGCACCAGAGAAGACGAAAATTTATCGACACATCAAATTTTGATAATTATTAATAATCAGAGAAATATATCATACATGTATACAGTAATTAAAATTGTCGGAAATTTAAGATTAATTAAACATAGATTTTTCGAAATGTACTTTTTGCATGTGAGAAATGGATACTATCTTTTACTGTCAAGAATTGACGATTGTACATTAATCTAATTTTTTGAGCGCCTAGAAGATAATAATCTCGAAATTCTCCTCGCGATTTGATTAACAAGTTAGCAGAGCAATGATACAAAAAAGGGGGAGGGGGGGGGAGAAGAAGAAGTGGAGAGGCGCCGACGAGCCTTTCCACCGGCCCGGCAGGTTCACTTTTTGCGGCGGGTAGGTAGAGGCGTTCCTACGGCGTGTCTCTCCCCTGGGCACGATGCGCCCGATGTCCTGACGCCGCGCGAAATGACGCGGCGGAGAGTCCGGCAGACGGGTAGCAAAACCCTACGAGAGAGAAGGAGCCGTTAACTCGAGCCGAGAAACAGCCAGTCAGGTTCGAGTTCACGAGGAACACGAGCCGCACGCTTTAATTACTTCTTTCGCACGATGTCGTTAATGATACCGCGATTATGATTGGGCTTTTATGGCCATTGAGAGAGGCTCGGCCTCTCTCTTTCTTTTTTTCTCTTCATTCGTTTCTCGAAAAATGGATCATGGAAAAAAAAAGCTTTCCTTCCCTCGTCTCTTTTTCTTTTTGCCTGCCGTCCAGTTTCTAATATTCCGAAAATTGCATCGTCCAGAAAGAAATTGATATTTTTTCTACAATTTGGAATAGTTATTAAAATTTGGAGATATGTGTATAAGGCCATTTATCGAGATAAATACATCAACGTATGAATGACGAATAAAATAATGAGGTTCGCCTCCGGCTAGAGGTCAAATCGCATATTAATGATGGAGTAAAAATAAATAAATAAATATGATATTAACAAATATTAATTAAAATAGAAAGCAAGCCGACTCTTCAGCATAATTAATTTTTTGCGCATTGATAATGCTTATATAAAAATTATAGACGACCAAAATATTCTGTGTCTGAGATAAAAAATATTTTATTTCTATTCCTAGTCCTTCCATGTGAATATACATTTTAAAACAAACGCAGAAACGATCTGATTAACTGGATTACTACTCGTGATCGTTCCGGCTGTCCTTTCTGTTTGTATATGGATTTATGGAACTTATGTTCAGGGCGACCGCCACACACGTGACACGAGCGGCTTGTTCGTTTGCGCAATGCGAAACGGTCGACTAGTAGCCTCTTGGTTTGCACACCATATGGCAACAGCCAGGCAGCGAATCACGGCCTCTGTGCTGCATCGGCCACAAACGAGATCCCTTTTTACGTCGGAGTTCTTTTTTCCGCTCTTATTTGCACACCACAGCCAGGCAGCGAATCACGGCCTCTGTGCTGCATCGGCCACAAACGAGATCCCTTTTTACGTCGGAGTTCTTTTTTCCGTTTTTCCG